>NW_015637150.1:115191-124166 GCF_001515625.1 Sinocyclocheilus rhinocerous
AAAATGGAGTAGAAAAGCACTGAAACTAATTATGTTTCCGATTTTTCCTCTCAGGTGTTGGAGTATATGAGGGATGTGAGATTCACTGTTAAAACAGGTGAAGAAATCTTCTTTGATTCAAGCGGTGATCCAGCAGCGAGATATGACCTTATTAACTGGCAGCTTGCTGATGATGGAAGTTTGCAGTTTAAGCATGTGGGCTTCTATGACAGCTCACTGTCTTCCAAACAGTGTCTTCAAGTCATTCAGGAACACATGATATGGGCAGGGAACAGTAGGCAGGTACATTAATATTATTTAATAAAAAAAAATATTGAGGGCAAATAATGTTGCAATTATGAAAAGGACAATGAATAAAGAACAATCAGTAAGTTGAATATGATGAAACATGTATGAAAGCAGTGACATATATACATAAAGACGAGCAATTAATTTAACAATTCAAATCATCATTTTTTTATGACAACATATTTTCTCATAGTTCCCTGTGTCCGTGTGCAGTGAGAGCTGCCCCCCAGGTACTAGGAAAGCTGTGCAAAAAGGGCGACCTGTCTGCTGTTATGACTGTATTCTATGTGCAGAAGGAGAAATAAATAATGAAACAGGTAAAATAGCACATGTTGTTTAACTTTCATGAAAGTATGATTAAGTGTACAGCAGTGCAAATACAAATAAACTGTAATGCTAACCATTGGTGACTTCATGATACACTTTCCATTATTAATTAATTAATTAGTTAATTAATTAATTAATTCTTGAAATTTCTTCACAGATTCTAGTGACTGCTTTCCTTGTGATTTGGAGTACTGGTCGAATGAAGGCAAAGACAAATGTGTATTAAAAGTGGTTGAATTCCTTTCCTATACAGAAATCATGGGGAGGGTGCTTTGTATTTTCTCCTTCTTTGGGGTGTTATTAACAGCAATTGTATCTTTTCTGTTTTATCTTCATAAAGAAACACCTATTGTCAGAGCCAACAATTCAGAGCTGAGCTTCCTGCTGCTCTTCTCACTCTCACTGTGCTTTCTCTGTTCACTTACTTTCATTGGTCGGCCCACTGAGTGGTCCTGTATGTTGCGTCACACAGCATTTGGGATCACTTTTGTCCTCTGTATCTCCTGTGTTCTGGGGAAAACAATAGTGGTCTTAATGGCTTTCAGGGCTACACTTCCAGGAAGTAATGTTATGAAATGGTTTGGGCCTCTTCAACAGCGACTCAGTGTTGTTTCATTATCATTAATACAGATGATTATATGTGTGCTTTGGTTAACGATATCCCCACCTATTCCTTATATGAATTTGAGCTATTACAGAGAAAAGATAATCCTAGAATGTAACTTAGGTTCAGCTCTTGGCTTCTGGGCTGTTCTGGGTTATACTGGTCTGCTATCAACCTTGTGTTTTATTTTAGCTTTTCTTGCTCGGAAACTCCCTGATAATTTCAATGAGGCCAAGTTCATTACATTCAGTATGCTCATATTCTGTGCTGTATGGATCACATTTATCCCAGCTTATATCAGTTCTCCTGGAAAATTTACTGTAGCTGTACAGATATTTGCTATTTTAGCATCAAGTTTTGGTTTACTCTTTTGCATATTTGCTCCAAAATGTTACATAATTTTGCTAAAACCAGAGAAAAACACAAAGAAACAAATGATGGGAAAATCTTCATCTAAAGCTCTTTAAGCACAGTGATAATTGTGTAGTTAAACAACAAAATAATGTAAAAAAAATAAAATAAAAAATATCAAATATATTTCTTTGTATTCTGATCATTCAACTCAAGAAAACTAGCAGATAAGTGAATAAAAGCATTTTATCTATAAAAAGTAAAAAGAAAGCCTAAATAAATACTGTGCAAGTCTTGTGCTTTTGGGTACTGAGAAGCTGGACCAGTGAATGTGGTGAGCCGGGAACTGGAAACAGCTGGAATGGCGCTTGAGACAGAAATATGTGTGGAAAATGGAAGAAAACGAATCGAAGCAAAGAGTAGAGATTTTTGAAACTGACTGGAGTGTGTTCTTTTGTCCATGTATTTTCTCATGACATTGAGCGGTAAAGCCGGGAACTGAGTTGACAAGTCGACATGGCGCTTGAGGACTGTGGACAAAGCGGTAAAATCAAAGAAGTAAAATCCTGTCGATTCGCTATAATTTGTTCTTAAACCTAAGTCATTCAATATTAAACTTTTAAAAATAATTGTGGTTTAACTGTATAAGAAGTATGGAGTTGCTTTGCTTTTTTCTGGACTTATCATGTAATGTTAGGCCTATGACTTTTTCATTTACTTATATTTTTGTCAATTTCTGGTGTAATAAATTTTCACCTTTTATTATCTGTTGCCTGTGTGGTTACTGTTGTAATATTGTGTGTGATTTTAATTTAAAAACCCATTTTGGGTTAATTTGAGCTTGGGCAAGCACCACTTTAATTTACAACTTGGAAGTTGGACTTAAACACAGAACAAGTGTATATTTGCACAGTAATTACAGAGAAAAATGTTGCAATCTAATTAATTTAATTGTTTGATGACCAAATTAAATCCTCTATTTATTATTTATTTGTGTATTTTTTTTTTTTGCTATAAAAACATCACAGTGTACAGTATATCCACTGAAATACAAGTGCTGTATCATGTTGTATTGCACCTTGATGGTATCCCTCTGGTTGTGTTCGGATTCATGTAACAATCGTGGTGTTCCCGGTCAAAAATGACCGGCTTCCAAACAATTGCTTATACATCTCTCATTATGCTATATTATCACCAAATATTGGATTTAATATTTTTGTCAACTTGTTTTCTTTCATTTAGGTCTGGTTTTGTATTTATATTTGCATCTGATTAATCGTAGGCCTCATTTATCTGTGAGTAGGTACCTAATTTTTTGAGTGAAAAAATCATTTTGTATGTATAATTTTCACAATATGAGATAAAAAATTATGAAAATTTGCACTGTTTATCACACTAGTGTGCTTTAATGTTTAATCAGGAAGTTTGGTTTGAAATGTTTTTATTTGTACAAAATTTCAAAAAGTCATGCCATTTTGTACAAAATAAAAGCCTTTCACCATTCATAAATAATGCTTTTTTCACTCAAAAAATGAGGTGTCTACTGTCAGATAAATGAGGCCTACGATTAATCAGATGCAAATATAAATACAAAACCAGTCCTAAATGAAAGAAAATAAGTTGACAAAAAGATTGAATCCAATCTTTGGTGATAATATAGCATAGTGATTTATAAGCAATTTTTTTAGGCTGGGTCATTTTTGCCCAGGAACACCACAAGTGTAACAAGGTGAAAAATCTCCCCCAAAAAAGTATGAAAATTATAAAAAAAAAATTGAGAAGTAGTTATACCCTTTGTGAAGTCACTAAATTTCAGTCCAATGCGATAACATTAAAGGTCACATATTATACACCTTTCTGGAGTTTTATTTTAGGTTTTGATGGCCTTAAGAATATATATTTGCGGTATAAGTACCAAAAACCATCTAAATATATTTTTACTGCTCCTTTCTCAGGAGCTCTGCTTTGAACAGGTCGATTTTGGCCTGTCTAATTAATATTCATGAGCCTCTCTTCTGATTGGCCTGTTGTTTTCTGAGTGACACACGGCCCGGCCAACCACAGGTAACTAGGGTCAGCCGACATCACAGCGCTAGCTGGAGGCAGCAAAACAAAGGGGAAACTGGAGGCGGCCCATTCAAACCAGCACAGATTCGGCTACAAACCACAGGTAACTAGGGCCACGTATGCTGTAGCCAGAGGAGGACAAAGTACACAACTCCATTACTTAAGTGAAAGTACAGATACTGCTGGTCAAATATTACTCCATTACAAGTAAAAGTTGTAAAGACAGATTTTTGCTTAAGTAAAAGTACAGAAGTACTTGCTTTTAAAAGTACTTAAGTACCAAAAGTAAATTTCCTTTTTTATGTCACTGCACTGTTTTATTATTGTTGTTTGTAATACTTGCATTACCTCTGAAGCGACTTACAATACATTACACCTACTGAATACACTGACTAGCTTGTAGTATCTTTGGAATAAAGAGCTTTTAGAATGTTAAAAACCTATGGGGAAAAAACTAAACTAAACTAAAATATTATTATTTAACACCGCTACCCACCCCCACAAAAGCAGGATGGTAGTGATCTCACACAGCTCTGGACACATCTATGTGTAGCCATTCATCCACATTTGAACAGAGTGGACAGTGAATTTGCTGTAAATACAGACTGATAAGGAAGAAAAAAATCGAACCTGCTTTAAAACCCAGCAACACAACTAGCTGTATAACTTTACAACAGCAACACTGCTTTAACAAAAAACAAAAAAGCAAGACTTATTTGACATCAAAACAAAAATTGTAAAAATGCTGTCTAATCGCTCTCGCTGTACTTTGATGTGTTTTCACGAGACTCACTGGCGCATGCACAGCACTGACCTCATACGTCATCCACCCGGAACGGCTTCCAGTGTACAACAGTGAGCGCAAGCTAGATTAAAGTGATTATTACGTTTTGAATGCATGCGTGCTACTAAGCAGGCCGCCTCTGCTATGGGCAGATCTATGGCAGCCATGGTGGTAACGGAGCGACATCTGTGGGTGAACCTGGCAGATATCGGGAAGAAAGAGAGGGGCTTTCTTCTCGATGCTCCGATTTTGCCTTCCAAACTTTTTGGTACCTCCATCGAGACGGTGGTTGAGAAGTTCAGGGAAGTGAAGGCGCGCTCAGATGCCTTCAAAACCTTCATTCCACGAAGGTCCAGGTCTGAGCCCGAACAACATAGGGGTCCTGGTCCGTCTCGGTCTGAGGATCAGAGACGGGCACAGAAGGTTAGTGTCGCGGCTCACGCTCCCCCCCCCCACCTGCGGGTAGGGCTAGGAGGAATCGCGGGTCAAAGGGAGGTAGGCAAGACCTGAGGGAGTTGATCCAGACAAGGCGTCAGCACTCTCGTCTGGACCAGAGTGATACCTGAACATCTACTTATCTCCCTCAAGGGGTTTAACATCTGCTCTCATCTTCCCCTTCCTAATTCCCCTGTAATCACCATCATCTCCACCTGACCGAGGTTAGGTAGGAACCTCCTATGCCTGCATTGCAGTCTCCTATGCTGGACCTATGATGTTTTTTGGTTGGTTCTGTGTCTCACATAGTAACCACCTTACTGATGGTAAGAGGCTAGAGGCTTCTTCGGGCTTTGCTTCTTGAACGGGGCTCCTGCGCGGGAACCATAGTGGGTGAGTACGATCCCTTTTGAAAAAAAAATATATAATGCGCTCGTGGTTGTGTGAATCCGTCTGCTAGCCTTCTTTGCAGTGTTTTCCGGGACCTGTGTGTTTCTGTCCTTTTCTAGGGTAGGTCCTCGGTGAGCACCCCCTCTGCTGGATTCAGAAACGGGTTCTCGACTTGCAGTGATGACCTCACTCGTCGATGCTGTATCCAGTCTGTATGATAGCCCTTTTTCCGGCTTCATGCTTGCTGGATCATGTGGCCCGATCACAGGCTTCTGCGGGAGCCTTCTTGGTCGTTAGGTCCCCGGTACAGCACTGCAATTCTCCTGGACATCTGGGCTGGGCTTATGCTTTTCAGGCTGCCCTGACTGGTACGCCATATTCAGGTTCGCCCCGAGGGGCTTCCTGTGGATCAGGATATCCCCTCTCGTTGTGACGTCGAGCGGGAGGTATGAGTGGCGTTTTGCGAGAACCCTTCTTGTAAAATGCTATCGCCAGACAGTGCCCCCCTCGCCTCAGAGGGTTGTCTTTGAGCTTGCCACTCCCGTTTGGCTCAGTACTTCTGGGCATCTGTGAGCAGATGCTTAGGAATCTCTATAAAATCCATGCTATGGTAAGTGCACACGCTAAGCTTCTGTGCACTTTCTAAAATCCACATGGTGGTAAGTGTGCATGCTGAGCACTCTGCGCACTTTCTAAAACCCTGTATGGTAAGGGTTACGTGTTGTCAGCCTCGTTCCCTTTTTCTGAGTTGGCTTAGGCCCCTGTACTTGCCTTGGGCTCCACTCAACTAGTGTGTCTCTGTTGATACACTTTTAAAGCATCGCTCCCCTCACTGTAGAGTGTTATTTATGAGCATGGTGTTTTCTTCCAAGCGTTCGAATTTTCTCCCCTTCTGAAGAGTGGAATTCCCCGCTTCGTGGGCTGCTCTCGTGGTTAGCAGTGCTCCCCTCTATCAGAGGGTTGCTTATGAGCACGCTGCCTCTCTTCTGAATTCGGAGTTCTCCTCTCACGTGGAGAGTTGAGTTCTCTGTTTTCCCAGAGCACCTGGAACCAGCAGACATCAGGCGATCTAGGCCCTTCCTCTGCCGCCCTGATGCGCTGGTTTTTTTTGGCTAAGCTTGCTGTACGCTTACCCTTCAGGTTTTCTAATGAACAGGCTGTAGGTCGAGCCTCCTCCTGTGCACTTTCTAAAATCCACACTGTGGTAAATTCGCACATTAATAATTCTGCTTTCTTTCTAAAATCCTGTATGGTAGGGGCTACGCGCGGTGGCTTCGTGCCCTTTCTTGAGTCGGTTAGGCCCCGGTTCCACCTTGGGCACCACTCCACCTGTGTATCCTCAGGATACCTACTTTAACAGGGTGTTGCTTCAGTTCCTTCAGCAAGCTCATGCAGAGCAAGCGGTAGCCCCCTGGGTGAGAGGCCAAGACCTAGTACGATTCTAGGCACGTGGTCGTATCCCCTTAAAAGAATCTATTCCTGATTCCAAGCCTTGAGCTCTACCCCGGGCCCAGGAGTTCTGGCCATAACAGGTACGTTTTTTGGGGTATGTAGCTTAGGCCTTTGGCCATAGGGGATAATATCACTGACAGCCGTCTAACGTCCCAGGGGCAACTCTCTTAAAGCTTTGGTAGAGTTGGTACGTAGTGCTCGCCTGTGGTTTGGCATGGGTATACCAAACCATGCACTCAGCATGGTGGCGTGGGTATACCGTTCCCCATAGCGACCCCTAGAGGATGCAGTTCGAAGTTCCCTTGAAAGGGAACATCTCAGGTTACTTATGTAACCATGGTTCCCTGAGTAGGGAACGAGACACTGCGTCCTCTAGCTTCCTGCCATGCTTCGGATGCAAGCTTCAGACGAAGAAGCGGATGACGTGTTCTCCCGGCGCCAATTTATACTATAGTCGCATCGGTAGTGACATCATAGGCTGTAGCCGGCCAACATGTTGTTGGTGTTTTTTGAATGTATGCTTCAGACACGGGTCAAGTTGAGGCGTTCCCCATAGCGACCCCTAGAGGACACAGTGTCTCGTTCCCTACTCAGGGAACCATGGTCACATAAGTAACCTGAGATGTAAGTACTGCCGCTCCATAGTATAAACAAAGTACGTGCGATCGAGAATCTCCAAAGTGAAAGTAAAACTAAAATTTTGCATTCAAAAGCAGTTTCAATGCCAGGCATAATAGCGGCTCCCTGCCTGATGCCCACAATTTAAACAGTATAATTACCCAATTTTCTAACTGCGAGAGAAAATATTGAAATATATATTTTCCTCTCATCTCGTATTTATTAACTTTAGGGGTTCCGTAGTACACGTCATTTTCTTTCCGAACACGGTATTGGGATGCGGCCGGATTGCGGGGGGTATGAGTGGGAGGGGGGGATGGGAGGATCACATGAAGTCTATCAGCCATTGGCGATGGATGATGGCATCGTCTATCGGCCCAACCCTAGTTCGGAAGCCTGTGCAATGATGTAGTTTCCTGACATCCATCGACTGAACAGCGTTTTCCTGACATGTTTCCGTGTTGTTGTTGCTCAGCAATGGCATGTACGCGATGTTGTCTGGTGGTTTGGCAAAAGGAGAGTGGGACTGTGGGCAGTGCTCGGGGTGGTGACTGAAGGTCGTGACTGTGTAGTTCTGACATCACCTTTTTACGGAAGTCACAACAGCTCGTGAAAAGGCACAGCTACTTTATGCAGGCTGTGTGCATTTGTCTGTGGATTGACTGTATTGAAACTTATATCGTAGTTACATAGCCCTTAGACCTCCGGGCAAAAACGACCCGAACTCCACATGAGGGGTATACAACAGTGGCGAGCGGTGACTTTTTTAACCGGGTATGCTGAGTGATAAGACATTTCCTACCTTATTTGTAAGTGAAATTCATCTCCAATCCTTCTTCTATCGTTTCAGGTTTTTCCATTGTAATTCGAATGCAAGAAAAATATAGCTGGTTTTCCAAGTAAAAACCGCCAAACAACGTTTACACGTAGTTACGTTATGATACGTAATCAGAGGGTGGGGAGATGGGGGGGATTCCCCCAGTCTATATGTCTCTCTGCATCAGCTAAATTATTTTTTTATTCACAATGAATAGCAGTTAAAGGGGTCATATGATGTTGCTAAAAAGAACATAATTTTGTGTATTTGGTGTTTATGCAGTTTAAGGTTAAAAAACATATTATTTTCCACATAATGTACATTATTGTTTCTCCTCTATGCCCCGCCTTTCTGAAACGCGTTGAGGGCTGGACTCTGCTTCGTCCACGGTGAAAGCCGATCCGGCGATTGACAGTGCGAAGTTTATGTTTTTCCTCAGCAACCAGCACGGATCAGTTCCAGGCATGAGGAAGCGGATATCGTCCTCTTTTGGAAGGCCAAACAAAGTAGTTTCGCTGTGGGGGCGTGTTAGAATGAGCCGCTTTAGGTAGGAGTGGTTGAGTCTTAACTTTTATAAAGAATATCTCTTTGGGTTTGAGACTTTAGTCTTTGCAACTTTACAGATCTTCTTTATGCACCAAGAGCTTGTAACACTCCAAAGAGAAAGGAAAAATTTAAATCGCATCATATGACCCCTTTAAAACTCCCACCCGGGTGACACTACTCCAATAACAGATGCAAAATACCCAAAAGTATTTAAAATATTGCAAAGTAATGTTGCAACCTTGCAAACAATAATACAATCAGAGAAGGACTTCAACTGTAAGTGACACAAGTATACT
>NW_015637150.1:124212-126739 GCF_001515625.1 Sinocyclocheilus rhinocerous
GCCGCGTAAATATAAAACCATGTCTGCATTTGTGATCGGAGAAATGACAAACAACAAGCGCTATTCTACACTGCTCAAACTCGCGTTTGAATCATCAGTGGCAAATTCTTTAAATATAAAAAACGTACTTACAGGCTGTGAGTCAGAAGCGCCAGACTGTCCTTGCAAAGTTGGAACTGCCCCACTTTATAGAAACATTATGTCCTCTTTTGGAAGGCCAAACAAAGTAGTTTCGCTTTCACAGCGAAACACACAGAGGCTTGAGTGAGCGGTGCCCGGCAGATTCGACAAAGGAGGCTTGCCGCAACCACATGTGACGACCCCGGGCTGGACTCTGCTTCGTCCACGGTGAAAGCCGGTGAAATCCGGCAATCAGAGAAGGACTTCAACTGTAAGCGACACAAGCATACGCAAAACAATATGATGTTTGTTATTATTAAAATTTTATATATGCCACGTTTTTATTAACATTTTTTTTACTTACCGCTTAGGCAATAACGATGTCAACATACTTTTGGACTATGACCAAAAATGTAAGTTATTCAGTGGACTTTTAAAATGTGCTTTTCTTGAGAAAATAAAAATATACAGTTTAGTGTTTTTTTCTTTTGATTTAGTCGAGTTGGTTTTGCATCAAACACAATGTAATTTTCGGCAATCGAGATCTGGCAGCAACAGCGCATTTTTCTGCTTGGGCGAGCGCTTCGCGAACAGCTTACCTCGCGCATTACATCTGCTGCAGACCAGCAAATCACTGAGAATGCGCTATAATCCTGACGAGTCATAGCAAAAGAGCAGAGGCGAGAAAGCTGCGGAGAATCCGCTCGCCCGGAAGCAACCATAACTGATGTAGATTTACAGAAAATTACTGCCGTTTGGCAAAAAAAAATCATTTTACGTACTTATTCCTAACTCTTTAAGCTTTACGTTACATTTCAAATGACAAGGGATCAACTTGAACTTATTCTCTCAAATGGCCTGGGTATGCGGAGCATTCGCAGCTTATATGGACGGAATGCCACTGGTATACAATGTCATGCAAACTGTACATCAGAAGTAGTTCTTTGATGATAGCGGTGTAGGGGAGTTGCTGGTGTGAGATTGCCGAATACAATACGCTTTCATAAGGTAAGCAGACTACATGGGGAATTATAAATCATAGCAGAAACCTCATTACAGTTTTTTTTAATTGCTTTGGCGCAATTTTCACAAGCAATTGGTAAATTTTCAAAACTCTTAGTACTAGTTTAATACATTTGTCTATCATTTAATTCAACTGATCTTAATGTCTAATCAATGAATTTATTATGTCCATAGATTTTCAACTTGTCTGATTGTTGAAGTTACAAATTGCTGCAAGAGCTTTCAGTCAAGAAAGACCAATTACTAATTATTTTCACCTGATGATCACAATTAGATACCATATAAGTAGAACTGTGTGTGAGACTTTGCAATGTTCAAACATGGAGCAGGATAGACTTGTAGAGAGAGGAAACCTGCATCGAAGAGGTGGTGGTGCTCCTCAACAGAGAGGTGGACGTGGACCAAGAGAAAGAGGTGGTGGTGCTCCTGAACAGAGAGGTGGGCGTGGGCCAAGACAAAGAGGTGGTGGTGCTCCTCAACAGAGAGGTGGATGTGGACCAAGCAATGTGCCGTTAATTAGCCTTCCAACTATTGCCCACCTTTTGAAGAAGCACCAGGTTTCTATGAAACAAATTTACTTGGTGCCTTTTGAGAGAAACAATGCCCGGGTGAAACAACTGCGTTCAGAATATGTTCAGGTACAACACTAAATTGGTGTACTGTATGACATGCAATTTACAGTACTGACTAACAATGTCAACTATTATTTGTAAAAGAGCTAACCAAATTGTTATTATTTTAGAGGAGCTGGACGCTGCTATGAATCATCTGCTGTATATATATATATTTTTATTTTTTTTATGAGGCCTGTTTCAATCCGGCAAAAACCCAGACGCGGTGGACTTACCCTTATTGGCCAAAGGGCAACCATCCAAGTGCCTGGACAACGTGGGGGAAACCTCTCAATGTGTGCAGCTATATCTGAAGATGGTGTGGTAGGCTGTAGACCAGTTCTAGGATCATACAACACTGAACACCTGATTAGCTATTCTAAATTAGCTTGAGCAGGCCTGTCAGGGTTAAGATGTCATCTATGTTATCGTGTGGGACAATGTCTGCCATGGATGAAGCTTGTTTTGATATAACTGCAGAGCAATGTCAAGCCTGGATTCGTCATGCCAGTAGGTTTTTCCCGTGGTGCCTGAACAATGAAGACATTCACTGTGATGCTGACGAAAATGTATGGCCAAATGTTGAATACCGGCTTGATGATTAATGTGAATTTCAGGTCTAAATTTACTTGTTGTTGTTTGTTTTTTTTCCACATGCAACCACAGTATTGTTGTAAATTAAAATAAAATACTTTTTTGCTTATGTGAATGACTTTTGATGCGTTCTTTGATCACATTTTCATGTTGTATAAAGGTGGTTGTGGTGTGTGTGG
>NW_015637150.1:126822-132637 GCF_001515625.1 Sinocyclocheilus rhinocerous
TTTTTTTTTTTTTTTTTTTTTTTAAATCGATGTTGTCAGTTTGTCTGAACTTAAGTGTAACATTTGCTGTGATGGCTGTGTTTTACAGTACAGTAACATTCATTCAGCACCGAGGGTGATTTGAAACCTGTACCTTGTATTGTTTGCTACTGAATGAACTGATTGTTAAAAGTACTAAGTTGAAAAAAGATCTTACTGTTGTTTTGGTGATTAAACCAAATGTTCTCAATACATATCACAATGATCTTGTGTTCTGAAACCATGATTATATGGAATGAAATTATGTGCAACTACAATGAAATCATGAGATCAGGTTTTGAAAGAATGACTAGTGGTATTACAAGTGTGATCAGTTAAGTTTTGTACTAAGAGTTTTGAAAATGTACACCTTCCTTGTGAAACTAGTACCAAACCAATAAAAAAAAAGTGCTGTCTGAAATTTTCTTCTAAAATTAGCTTTTTTTTTAAAAATTTTATCAGGCTCCTATATTTATGTTCAGGGATTTTATTTTAATGGCAATGTATAGTTTATTTTCTATGCTATTCGTTTTTTTTTTTTAATTGCTTTGGAGAAATTTTCACAAGCAATTGGTAAATTTTCAAAACTCTTAGTACTAATATCTCAACAGATCATCAAAAGTGCACTTTTTCCAAACATTTCAGCATATCTTCAGTTGTGTTAGTACAATACACACAATCACAAAATATCCTTTTCACTACACACAATGTGTTTCATCTATATAAATGTTTCATTCACAGTAACTGCCTTTCATAAAGCTATTACTATCAAACATTTCATTAGCATGTCTTCTCATTCATTTTAATACATGTCTATTATTTAATCTAACCCATCTTACAGTTTTTGTTGATCGCTTTGGTAAACCTCACAACTGTTAATACAAAACCCAAAGCAGATCATCAAAAAGGCTGTTTTTTCAAACATGTAATCACATGTTCAATTGACTAAGTACAAGACTGTTGAGCTTGAGTGCGCAGTTCACCATCAATCGGATACGAAGACAAAACGTTGCTCAAGATTTTTACCTTTTTCAGTATGCTCTCAGTTTATTCATCACTTCGGCTTCAGCTTAGTACAACGTAGAGACGTAAAACACGTAACAACATACGTCATCACTCCCATACCATAATACCTTCAAATAGAACAATAGGTAATTTGGCTGATACCGTAATGCAATGTATAAGAGTGCAATACTTAACACCCCTACTCACTCTTAGCTTATTGTATTACCAGAAAAATAACAAAAACAAATAAGACTTTTCTTTTACATAATGTAAACATACATATACTCTTAAGTGCCAAACATGTCTCGGACAAATCTCTTTAGTTTTTGATTAGTGGCTGGCTTTGTCATAATGTCAGCAATCATTTTCTCAGTGGGACAATACTCCAAGATTACCTTGCCATCATTTACATTTTCCCTTATAAAATGGTACTTTATGTCAATGTGTTTGCACCTTTGCCTACAGATTGGGTTTCTGGCTAGTGCTATGGTACCTTGGTTGTCTTCATGCACCTTTGTTTGTGCATATTGGTATGTGTCCATACCCCTGAGTAGCTGCTCTAAGTAGATACATTCCTGCATGGCTGATGCTAAGGACATGTACTCTGCTTCACAAGTAGACAATGCCACTGTTGCTTGCTTTCTAGTTTTCCATGAAACCAAAGAACTTCCTTCACTCAGATTGACACAGTATCCTGAAATACTACGCCTGTCTTTTGCATCTGATGCCCAGTCAGCATCACTATACACTCTTAGACGTAGTTTATCTGTCATTTCTTTCAATCCCTGTTCTGCTGTACCTTTAAGGTATCTGAACACATGTTTTACTGTGTTCCAGTGTTGTTCTGTTGGTTCAGCAAAATGCTGGGATAATTTACTGACAACAAAACTTAAATCTGGTCATGTGCAAGTAGCTAAGTAAATTAAACTTCCCACTGCTTCCCTGAATTTCCTTGGCTCTCTCATTTTTTCAGCATCTTCTGAATAATCAAGCTTTAGTTCACATGGCGTTTGTCTTGATTTACAGTTCTGCATATCAAATCGATCTAGTATTTTCCTTGCATATCTCTCCTGTGACATTTTGACTAGACCATCTGCTCGTTCAAAATCTATGCCCAGGAAATATTTCAACCTTCCCATGTCTTTCATTTTGAACCTCTCAGTCAGCATTCCCTTTACACTCTCCAGTACGCTTTCACTGTTAGCTGCTATGATTAGGTCATCAACCCATACTATCAGGATTACTTTCTCATCCTGCTTTTCCTTTGTATAGACACAGTTATCAGCTGGGTTTTGTGTAAAACTATTCTCAGTCAAACATTCGTGTAATACAGCATTCCAATTTCGACCTGACTGTTTAAGACCATAGAGAGATTTTTCTAACTTGCATACAAGCTTTTCACCCGTTTCAGATTTTTGCTCATACCCCTCTGGCTGTTCAATATAAATTTCGTAATCAATTGGCGCATGCAAATAGGCTGTCTCAACGTCCATCTGATGCAAGATCAAATTTTCTTGTGCTGCCTTCTGCATAACCGCTCTCACACTTGTCATGTCTGCTGTGGGTGAGAATGTTTCGTCATAGTCAGTCCCTAGTTTCTGACTGTAGCCTTTTGCAACGAATCTTGCCTTATACTTTTCAGATCCATCAATGTCTCTTTTAAGTGTGTAGACCCATCTGCCTCCAACTTGTTGTTTTCCTGGTGGCAACTGAGTGAGTGTGAAAGTCTCATTTTCCTCCAATGAACGCATTTCTTTGTCCATGGCATTTTTCCATTGCCTTGATTTGATTGACGTTATGGCGTCCTGGTAGGTTTTCGGTGTATCGCATACTGCTCTATAACAATAGTCTATGCATGTTTGCAGTTTGTCTTCCATATTTTCAGTCTCAAAATCCTGTAGATGAGCTGGTCTCCTCCTAGTTCTTTGTGGGTTCCTTCTGATTTCAGTCTCAGTAGCTCCATCTGGCTGTGTGGATTCAGTCTGTTCAGGCAAAGTCTCAGAAGCACCACTCTGATTGTCTTGGCCTGGTACATCTTTCACACTTTCATCAACATTTTTCTCACTGTTAATGATATTAGGATTCATATCCCCGTATTCTGTGTGTGTCTCAGGTGTTTGTGTTTCTCTTTCTTTGGTTGTTCTAGTTGTGAACTTCACCAACCTATGCTTTTGGACCTTCTTTGTGCTGGGATAGTACACTTGATAAGCTGGGCTGTTTTCATCATAGCCAATGAAAATACCCTGTTCGCATCTAGAGTCTAATTTCCCTTTCTCTTGTTTGTAAACAAAACACGTCGATCCAAATTTCTGCATTTTGGAAACGTCTGGCTTTCTGCCTGTGAATAACTCATATGGTGTTTTCTTTGTACGTCTGCAGTAGCACCTGTTTCTCACGTAAGCTGATGTTTGCATAGCGTAGTTCCACAACTCATCTGGTAACTCGCTTTCTATCAGTAAGCACCTGCTCATGTCATAGAATGTTCTCCAACCTCTCTCTGCTGTGCCATTCTGGTGAGGCGAATAAGGTGCAGACGTTTCATGTCTAATCTTATTCTTTGTTAACAGTGCCTGAAAATCTCGACTCATAAATTCAGTGCCATTATCTGAACGGATGCACTTGACTTCTCCATAAGGTGCTATGTCTGCCAATAATTTTTCTGTGGCTTGTACTGTGTCTGCCTTAGACTTTAGAAAATATACTAACATAGTACCGGAGTAGTCGTCTGTAAACGACTGTGTATACCTGTACCCTTCTTTGCTCTGTGTTGGCATAGGGCCGGCCAAATCAGTGTGAATTAGTTCTAAAGGTTTCTCTACCTTTCTGTCTGGCTCTCTGTTTCTTGTCTGAGTGAATTGCCACGTTTGTAGATCATCACACACGTTGCACTTGTCAACACTTTCTTCAATAGTTGGCAAATAATACAAATTTCCACTTTCGTGGATGTCAAACCTGCTACCTTCTTTGGTAACCATGTGGCTGTTCCCCCTTTTAAAGGTAATTGTTGATCCTCCATTTGTTGCCCTTGCTACTGAGAAAATGTCATGTGGGTATGAAGGCATGTATAGTGCGTTCCTTAGCTGTGCTCTGTGATGTCGTCCAGTGTCATCTAGGAAATATATCATCGCTGTTCCTCTTTGTTGCGCCATTCCGCTGCACTTTGTCCCGTCGGCTAGTTCCACTGAATGAGTCTCAGGTTGAAAAGAGCTGTCAAAGTTTTTGAATTTTCTGATGTCGTTTACAATGTGAGATGTCGCTCCAGCGTCTACCATGATGCCTTTCTTCTTTACGTTGTCTGGCGGTCTTTCATACTCTGAGTGTTCGGCTTTGAAGAGGTGGTCTTGATCACTGTCTCGTTCATCTGCAACCTTTCTGGCACCATCTTGGTCACCCTTTTTCTTGCACAGGAATTCTGCATGTGTACTATTTTTACAATGGTTGCACCACACCCTCTTGTAACACTTTCTTGCTTTGTGTCCTTTTAGTCCACATTTGTAACATGTCACATTGGCATCTTCATCTTTTCTATCATTAGCGTGTGACTTGGGAGGGCCTCGTCCTTGTCTCGTGTGGGTCTTCATCACATTATCTGTAGTTTCTGTTCTTTTCATTTTCTCCGCCTCCTCGTAAATCCGCAATCTTCTTTTGAAGTCTGTGAACGTAACGTTGTCCTCATTTTGTGTAATGTGGACTGCTAGCGGCTTGAAAAGGTCTGGTAGCCCACGGAGAATCATAGCGATCGTCAGCCTGTCACTCATGGTTTCTCCTGCATCTCTCAGGGCTGTAATGATATTCTCTGCTCTTATTAAGTAATCAGTAAAACTCTCGTTGTCAGTCATGCGTATCTGGGTTAACGATGTGTATATATTTATTATTCGTGGCTTACTTTTCCCCGAATAATACTCTTTCATTATTCTCAGGGCTTCTCTGCCATTATCATCAGCTTCATGTCTTATCAGTGATAGGCTTTTATCATCTATCAGTCTTATCAGTTCAGCATAGCAATCAGCATTCTTCCGTCTGTCTTCGGCTAGCTGTTCAGCGTCAGCATCAGCGGGCTCATGCAAAATAGTCTCTTTTAACTTTAGAGTGTGCAAATAGCCTAGGAATCTTGTTTCCCAAAGGTCATATTTATCTTCGGATCCATCAAACAAAAGCTGCGGTACCTGGAATCCTGCCGCTCTGCTTGTCATTTTGTAGAGTCGCCGTCTTTTCGCTTCTTTTAAACAAGGCCTTTACTGAATAACGCGTAATACGTCGCGTATAACTTGCTCAAAACGCCCGCTTGCTTCCGTGACTGGGCCCATAACCTGTTGAGCTTGAGTGCGCAATTCACCATCAATCGGATAAGAAGACAAAACGTTGCTCAAGGTTTTTACTTTTTCAGCATGCTCTCAGTTTATTCATCACTTCTGCTTTTTAGTCTAGTACAAAACGTAGTGACGTAAAACACGTAACAACATACGTCATCACTCCCATACCATAATACCTTCAAATAGAACAATAGGTAATTTGGCTGATACCGTAATGCAATGTATAAGAGTGCAATACTTAACACCTACCCATAGCCGCGGGAATATATTTTATCTGGGGGCAGGGCTGCGGTGGGGGATTTTAAACAAAATCCTAATATTAAACAGTCCAAACACTTATAGATGAACATACAAATGAAGACAGCATTATATAAGAATTAATATATATTTGTGCTTTTGTGATTTTTAGCTCAATAATATTTTTTTCTTTAATATTTGTATTATTTTAAGGGGATTTTACTAAATATTAACCTCTAAAT
>NW_015637150.1:134628-144063 GCF_001515625.1 Sinocyclocheilus rhinocerous
AGATTGGTCTATCGAAGCGATATCCCAATTCGTCGGTCACGACGTGACGTCTCCGTTCCCTCCTTCAGGGAACGAGGGTTACCATACGTAACCCAGAAGTTATTATATCTGAGTTGTCTCACGCAGCATTAGGTTAACATTTCAATAAACGAGCGTGTACTACAATTACGAGCCATTCTATAAGGTGACATTTCAGCACTTGACAAACGGATAGCAACTCTTAAGTAGCACTTATAGCACAGCTACGTGTGATTGTGTTAAGTGCATTTTTGGGAAACGCACGTGAAACAATGACGAACGATCGTAAATTGACTTGTAGAAAAGGCTCTTAAGCGCTAAGATCAATTGTTAGAGAAACGCAGCCCTGGCCATCAGACAGTCAATATTATCCTGTCCTGACCTGGTAATGATGAGATATGTTGGTTTAGCTTGTCAGTGTGAATGAAATGTATGTATTTATTTGTATTTTTAACCTATTTTAAAGTGAAACTAAGTGAGAGTAGTTATCCGGCTCCTCCCTCTAGTGGAGTGTAATTGCTCCTCTAGAGGGGGCATTTTTTTCTCAGCCAATGTAAGTCTATGGGAAATTTTAGATTTTTAATAATTATTTATAGGAAAACTGTAAGTATGATCAGTCTGAAAAGATATAGCACACTACTAGACATCAGGGCCCAGGTCCCTGTCGAGTTTGGGGCTTGTGGCATTAAAGCCCTAGGATGAGTTAGAGTTGGAAAATTTGGTCTCAGAAGAATAAGATATAAGTTGTTGCATAACAGACAAGCCAACATAATTACAGATGTGATTACATGATGGTATTTTCAAATATAAGTACAATGTAGAAATATGTATGTACATAATAAGTTAATTTTATCAAATTATTAATTTAAATGTTAACTACATCTTAAAATTGCAAGTGTACAAATGTGCATGATGTTACCACATGTAACCACCAGGAAAAAAATAGAGGGAACATTATTTATAATGAATGACCTAGACTGACTGTTACAGTTTTTGTTGATCGCTTTGGTACTAATTTCACAAGTATGTGGTAAAACCTCACAACTGTTAGTACAAAACTCAAAGCAGATCATCAAAAAGGCTGTTTTTTCAAACATGTAATCACATGTTCAATTGACTAAGTACAAGACTGTTGAGCTTGAGTGCGCAGTTCACCATCAATCGGATACGAAGACAAAACGTTGCTCAAGGTTTTTACTTTTTCAGCATGCTCTCGCTTTATTCATCACTTATGCTTCAGCTTAGTACAATGTAGTGACGTAAAACACGTAACAACATACGTCATCACTCCCATACCATAATACCTTCAAATAGAACAATAGGTAATTTGGCTGATACCGTAATGCAATGTATAAGAGTGCAATACTTAACACCCCCACTCGCTCTTAGCTTATTGTATTACCAGAAGAATAACAAAAAAAAATAAAAATAAGACTTCTCTTTTACATAAATAATGTAAAAATACATACACTCTTAAGTGCCAAACATGTCTCGGGCAAATCTCTTTAGTTTTTGCTTAGTGGCTGGCTTTGTCATAATGTCAGCAATCATTTTCTCAGTGGGACAATACTCCAAGATTACCTTGCCATCATTTACATTTTCCCTTATAAAATGGTACTTTATGTCAATGTGTTTGCACCTTTGCCTACAGATTGGGTTTCTGGATAGTGCTATGGTACCTTGGTTGTCTTCATGCACCTTTGTTTGTGCATACTGGTATGCAGTGTTGGGGAGTAACTAGTTACATGTAACGGCGTTACGTAATTTAACTTGTTGTTTTCCTGGTGGCAACTGAGTGAGTGTGAAAGTCTCATTTTCCTCCAATGAACGCATTTCTTTGTCCATGGCATTTTTCCATTGCCTTGATTTGATTGACGTTATGGCGTCCTGGTAGGTTTTCGGTGTATCGCATACTGCTCTATAACAATAGTCTATGCATGTTTGCAGTTTGTCCTCCATATTTTCAGTCTCAAAATCCTGTAGATGAGCTGGTCTCCTCCTAGTTCTTGGTGGGTTCCTCCTGATTTCAGTCTCAGTAGCTCCATCTGGCTGTGTGGATTCAGTCTGTTCAGGCAAAGTCTCAGAAGCACCACTCTGATTGTCTTGGCCTGGTACATCTTTCACACTTTCATCAACATTTTTCTCACTGTTAATGATATTACGATTCATATCCCTGTATTCTGTGTGTGTCTCAGGTGTTTGTGTTTCTCTTTCTTTGGTTGTTCTAGTTGTGAACTTCACCAACCTATGCTTTTGGACCTTCTTTGTGCTGGGATAGTACACTTGATAAGCTGGGCTGTTTTCATCATAGCCAATGAAAATACCCTGTTCGCATCTAGAGTCTAATTTCCCTTTCTCTTGTTTGTAAACAAAACACGTCGATCCAAATTTCTGCATTTTGGAAACGTCTGGCTTTCTGCCTGTGAATAACTCATATGGTGTTTTCTTTGTACGTCTGCAGTAGCACCTGTTTCTCACGTAAGCTGATGTTTGCATAGCGTAGTTCCACAACTCATCTGGTAACTCGCTTTCTATCAGTAAGCACCTGCTCATGTCATAGAATGTTCTCCAACCTCTCTCTGCTGTGCCATTCTGGTGAGGCGAATAAGGTGCAGACGTTTCATGTCTAATCTTATTCTTTGTTAACAGTGCCTGAAAATCTCGACTCATAAATTCAGTGCCATTATCTGAACGGATGCACTTGACTTCTCCATAAGGTGCTATGTCTGCCAATAATTTTTCTGTGGCTTGTACTGTGTCTGCCTTAGACTTTAGAAAATATACTAACATAGTACCGGAGTAGTCGTCTGTAAACGACTGTGTATACCTGTACCCTTCTTTGCTCTGTGTTGGCATAGGGCCGGCCAAATCAGTGTGAATTAGTTCTAAAGGTTTCTCTACCTTTCTGTCTGGCTCTCTGTTTCTTGTCTGAGTGAATTTTCCCTTCATACACACTTCACATAACCGATTTTTGCTAACTGTGCTTCCTTTTATCTCCATGCCTCTAACCACACCCTGTAACTTTTGTACATCTTTGTAGTTACAATGACCCAAAATTTCATGCCACGTTTGTAGATCATGACACACTTTGCACTTGTCAACACTTTCTTCAATAGTTGGCAAATAATACAAATTTCCACTTTCGTGGATGTCAAACCTGCTACCTTCTTTGGTAACCATGTGGCTGTTCCCCCTTTTAAAGGTAATTGTTGATCCTCCATTTGTTGCCCTTGCTACTGAGAAAATGTCATGTGGGTATGAAGGCATGTATAGTGCGTTCCTTAGCTGTGCTCTGTGATGTCGCCCAGTGTCATCTAGGAAATAAATCACGGCTGTTCCTCTTTGTTGCGCCATTCCGCTGCACTTTGTCCCGTCGGCTAGTTCCACTGAATGAGTCTCAGGTTGAAAAGAGCTGTCAAAGTTTTTGAATTTTCTGATGTCGTTTACAATGTGAGATGTCGCTCCAGCGTCTACCATGATGCCTTTCTTCTTTACGTTGTCTGGCGGTCTTTCATACTCTGAGTGTTCGGCTTTGAAGAGGTGGTCTTGATCACTGTCTCGTTCATCTGCAACCTTTCTGGCACCATCTTGGTCACCCTTTTTCTTGCACAGGAATTCTGCATGTGTACTATTTTTACAATGGTTGCACCACACCCTCTTGTAACACTTTCTTGCTTTGTGTCCTTTTAGTCCACATTTGTAACATGTCACATTGGCATCTTCATCTTTTCTATCATTAGCGTGTGACTTGGGAGGGCCTCGTCCTTGTCTCGTGTGGGTCTTCATCACATTATCTGTAGTTTCTGTTCTTTTCATTTTCTCCGCCTCCTCGTAAATCCGCAATCTTCTTTTGAAGTCTGTGAACGTAACGTTGTCCTCATTTTGTGTAATGTGGACTGCTAGCGGCTTGAAAAGGTCTGGTAGCCCACGGAGAATCATAGCGATCGTCAGCCTGTCACTCATGGTTTCTCCTGCATCTCTCAGGGCTGTAATGATATTCTCTGCTCTTATTAAGTAATCAGTAAAACTCTCGTTGTCAGTCATGCGTATCTGGGTTAACGATGTGTATATATTTATTATTCGTGGCTTACTTTTCCCCGAATAATACTCTTTCATTATTCTCAGGGCTTCTCTGCCATTATCATCAGCTTCATGTCTTATCAGTGATAGGCTTTTATCATCTATCAGTCTTATCAGTTCAGCATAGCAATCAGCATTCTTCCGTCTGTCTTCGGCTAGCTGTTCAGCGTCAGCATCAGCGGGCTCATGCAAAATAGTCTCTTTTAACTTTAGAGTGTGCAAATAGCCTAGGAATCTTGTTTCCCAAAGGTCATATTTATCTTCGGATCCATCAAACAAAAGCTGCGGTACCTGGAATCCTGCCGCTCTGCTTGTCATTTTGTAGAGTCGCCGTCTTTTCGCTTCTTTTAAACAAGGCCTTTACTGAATAACGCGTAATACGTCGCGTATAACTTGCTCAAAACGCCCGCTTGCTTCCGTGACTGGGCCCATAACCTGTTGAGCTTGAGTGCGCAATTCACCATCAATCGGATAAGAAGACAAAACGTTGCTCAAGGTTTTTACCTTTTTCAGTATGCTCTCAGTTTATTCATCACTTCGGCTTCAGCTTAGTACAACGTAGAGACGTAAAACACGTAACAACATACGTCATCACTCCCATACCATAATACCTTCAAATAGAACAATAGGTAATTTGGCTGATACCGTAATGCAATGTATAAGAGTGCAATACTTAACAAAGACACAAAATTACACATTAACTTTTTCACCACACCTAATCAGTGTGTCATCAAAGAAATCCCTTTCATATGAAGTACTTGTCTTTCACAATGCAATGCTCACAATTCTTTTGGTATCCTTCTCTTCTGATTTGAGTAAATACATTTGACTAACCATTAAGAGCAGTTGGATTAAGTGTTGATCACTGAACCGTTTGGTAAACCTATACATTTTAAATTGGTTTGTTAAAAGATCAATTGTAAATTCTATCATCCAAACCTTTCGCCAAGAAAACCGGTAAGTGTGGAGGATATATACTATGCTTTACCGTTGTGATGTGGACGAGAATCTATTGCCAAATGATCAAGACCGGCTTGATCCAAATTAATGTAATATGTGTGCACTAAATGTTGTTTTTTTTTGTTTTGTTTTTTGTTAGTTAATTTGTTTTATTTAAATGTGTACATTTCATTATTGAAAGTAAACCTATGTTACAATTATATCTGAAAAATAAAAACAAATTTGCCCATATGATTGGAGAGGATGTCTTCATTGATCCTTCACTTGATTACACATAAGATAGATATTATGGAAATTATAGATTCTGTAAAAGTTGGGTAATGTAAGTGTATTGCCTAATGTGAAAACTGTGTAATCTGTCTTTTACAGTACTGTAGCATACTAATTTCAGCACTAAGGCCGATTTGAAACACGTATCTTGTATTGTTTGCTATTAAATGAACTGATTGTTAAAAGTACTAAACTGAAAGAAGATCATACTGTTGTGTTTCGGTGATTAAACCAAATGTTGTCATTACAAATTACAATAATCTTGTGTTTGAAACGGTGACTATGTGGACTGAAAATATGTGCAACTGAATAAAAGCATTACATCAGGTTTTGAAAGAATGACAAGCTGTGTTACAAGTGTGATCAGTTTGGATTTTTGTACTAAGAGTTTTGAAAAAGTACACCTTACTTGTGAAATTAGTACCAAAGCGATCAACAAAAACTGAAAGGTTAATCTGTGAATCATTTGGTGCATCTATAGATATAGATTCAATAGATATTTAGTTTCTACAGAACGTGATTGCAATTTAGGGATAACCAAATGCACTGAATTATTTTTACACTAAAAGTGATTTATCTAAAGCCCGGGATACATTGCACGATTTTTGGCTGTCCCAGACGAAATATTGCCATCGTGAAGCAATCGTGGCGTTTTCTGTGATCGTGGCTCTTAATCGGTGGTCCTATGTCGTACCGTGAGAGAGGTTCAAAGACGAGCGTTTTCCCGGTCTTGCGACCAAAGATAGCCTACGATAGTTTTCTGACAGTGTCAGAAATTCAGCATGATCAACGCACAGTGTGTTTGCTGCAACGACCTGCGTCTACTCAGCAGCCAATGAAATTGCAACATGAAATGACGTACTGATTCACGTGACCAGCGGCGCTACAATTTCAATGCCATGGAGGCAAAAAAAGTAGAAGGTATACTGGTATGTGGGATACCCATAAAGAACAAATTCTTGTTGAGTTGTGGCAGCAGAGGGCATGTTTGTACGATGTGTCCTCTAGCTGCTATCATGACCGCACCAAAAAGGACATAGCATGGAAGGAGATAGCGGAGGAACTGCAGCTGCCAAGCTCCCTGTGCAAAACTGGCATCCCAAGTTGTCCTCTTTTCCCGAGCCATGAGCGGGTCCATATTGCCCTCTTCCGCCGGCGCCTCTTCTTTGTTTCAGCGCACATGAAAAGCGCAACTGCCAAAGCGCGATCCATCTTGATGTACCGGTATTTGTTTACCACTAGCACATGCTGATGACTGCGACACGCAGCCTACGATTCAATAGGTGTCATCATTGTACAGTCTACATGCTTGTCGTACCCAAGTTTAAACGCACAGTGTGATAAAGTAATGATCTAATATGATTGCTAAAATCGTGCAGTGTATCTGAACTCTTCATATATATATTATTATGGCATGCCGTACAGGAAATTATGATATTTATGATATGAAGTTATGAAATTTGAGTATATGGAATGGAATTCTGAATATATTGAATGAAAGTCTAAATACATGGAATGAAACTTGAATATATGGAATAAAAGTCTGAATATATAGAAGGACACTTGAATATATTGAATGAAAGTCTGAATATATGAAATGAAACGAATATATGGAATGAAAGTTTGAATATATTGAATGAAAGTCTAAATATATGGAATGAAACTTGAATATATGGAATTAAAGTCTGAATATATAGAAGGACACTTGAATATATTGAATGAAAGTCTGAATATATATTAAATGAAACTTGAATATATGGAATGAAAGTTTGAATATATTGAATGAAACTTGAATATATGGAATGAAGGTTTGAATATATTGAATGAAAGTCTAAATATATGGAATGAAACTTGAATATATAGAAGGAAACTTGTATATGTTGAATGAAAGTCTGAATATATGGAATTAAACGTGAATATATGGAATGAAAATTTGAATATATTGAATGAAAGTCTGAATATATGGAATGAAACTTGAATATATGGAATTAAAATCTGAATATATAGAAGGAATCTTGAATATATTGAATGAAAGTCTGAATATATGGAAGAAACTTGAATATATGGAATGAAAGTTTGAATATATATGAATGAAACTTGGATATATTGAATGAAAGTCTGAATATGTGGAATGAAACTTGAATATATTGAATGAAAGTCTAAATATGTGGAATGAAACTTGAATATATTGAATGAAAGATTGAATATATGGAATGAAAGTTTGAATACATTAAATGAAAGTCTGAATATATGGAATAAAAGTCTGAATATATAGAATGAAATTTGCAGTGTATGGAATTAAAATGCAAATTTGACAGTACTTAATGAATAATAATATAGCTAGTTATATCCTTGTTACCAGAGCAATAGCTTTCTAATTTGAATGACTTTCAATTCATTACCTCAAATTTTCCATGCCATTTGGTTTTAGTCATATTTTAGTCATTTGAATTGTTTTAGTTTTAGTCAACTAAATATAAGATTTTAGTCGACTAAATATACAGTAGATTTATTTGACTAAAATCTGATGAGTTTGGTTAAATTGTAATGCTTTAATTAAGCATTTAAGTATCACACAACTGTGTGTGTTTTTGACCATTTAAGTGCAAAAAGAAAGAAAATAGAGCTCAATTCAGTACTCGTCAGGACCTAACGCATACTTTTTATGGTTCTAGTTAACTATAATAACCCTTAAACTAGCCAAATCTATTTATTGAATAATATGTCAAATAATGTCCTTAGTCTTTCCTTCCTGTGACTGTAATCCCTGAAACAAGACCGAAATACACTGGAACTCTTATTTGCAGGCTGTTCATTCAAGTTCAGAAGAGGGAGATAAAATATGCATTCTTACAACTATCTAAAACATATGTGACCCTGGACCACAAAACCAGTCTTAAGTTGCTTGGGTATATTTTTAGCAATAGCCAAAAAACCATTGTATGGGTGAAAATTATAGATTTTTCTTTTAAGCCAAAAATCATTAGGATATTAAATAAAGATCATGTTCCATGAAGATATTTTGTAAATGTTGTAAACATTAGTAATATACATTGCTAAGAACTTCATTTGGACAACTTTAAATGTGATTTTCTCAGTATTTAGATTTTTTTGCACCGTCAGATTCCAGATATGATGTATAAATCTCAATTTCAAGCTGTAGTTTCGAGCTGTAGTTCATCAGCACTAGTTCATAAGCAATCGCCTGTCAAAAATGTGTGCTATTCCCTTATTTCGAACCGCTCTGTATCAAGCTGTGTCCCAAACTGAAGTGTGTGGACTCCGGAGTGCGCATTTGAAGTGCAATTGTGTCACAGCGTCACAACATAAACTGTCCCAATTCAGAATGCACCCTCCGTAGACCGCATTCCAAGGCCGATTGCGTCACCGCGGCGCGTGCGCGCGAGCGCCCCCTTTGCGTCGTTATGCGCCCTTGATCTGCACTTCTACCGAGCCTGCACTGGTGCAGCCTCCTCAGCAGACTTCTACCCGACAGTCAATGCGGCATTGCGTCCGAAAGTGCGGACTCAGAGGAAGACCGCGAGGGTTTAGGGTGTGATTTGGGACAGGGCCAGAATGCACCCTCCAAAGACCACATTCCAAGGCAGATTGCGTCACCGTGGCGTGACGAATGCTGACGTATTTCGAAAGCGACTTCAAATGCACCCTCCGTTTCCCAGGAAAATGTAGTGTACATCTGATGGACACTTCGCACCCTACCATATCCCAGAATCACTTGCGCGCAGATGATGATGGAATGTATATTCAAAGAACATGGAGGATGACAGTTCTGTGGGGGAATTCACATTGAAATGTAAGTATTGTGTTTTCATTTTACTCAAATACCTAGCGAAACAAATGTTAAAAGCCAGGTTTTTTTTTTTTTTTTACAAAAACAAAGCCGACAAACAATAAGACAACCACTATATAAGGCAATAGTCTTTCTTTTTGTTGTGTTTTTGTAGTGCTGTCATGTCTACAAATGTTTTAACCAAACTTTAGCACTTCAGTATTTTGTATGCATGTCCTGCTGTGTCATATTTTCTAATGTTAAGATTGCAAACCTTAAAAAAAAAAAAAAAGTGTTTCCATTTTCTCTTGTTTTAG
>NW_015637150.1:144430-145885 GCF_001515625.1 Sinocyclocheilus rhinocerous
TTTATTTGCTCTGCCTTAGGATTGCAAGCGTCCTGGGACAGGTGAGGGAGTGAGTGGAAGCTGGTGGAGCTACTCAGAGAGGACATCAAACTCCAGAGAGAGACAGAGGAGAGAAGAGCACAGGAGAGCAGGGAGAGAATGGAGGGACTGTTTTTTCTTCTTGAGAGAATGCTTAACAAATACATTATTAGCCATTCTCTATTAGCTAAGAGAAAACAGTGGAAAAAATGGGTACATTACAATTTTTCAATATCTTTTTTTAAATGTCGCATTGTCAATGAAACAAACTAATTTCTGTAAAAAAAAAAATGTGTGATGTAAATTCAAAATGAAATGAATAAGTTGTATACATTATTCATTTTTGGAGTGTTTATGTAGTGTTAAATTTATTTGTAAATGAGCCTGAGTACTTTCTGTAAATTTTGTATTTTTGTTTTGCATATTCACATGTGTAAATAAAAGAGAAGTAATTATGTACATTGTTTTGTTTTGTTTTAATGCAGCTTATAATTTTTTCACAAAACATTCTTCTATATGTTTATTGTTCATGCCTGTCATAGTTACTGAACTCTCGTCCTTTGTCAACCCGGCTGCAGAGGCCGTTGATGAACTCTCGTCTTGTCCTGAACCGGCCACGAAGGCCATCTGTGAACCATCGTCCTGTCTCAACCCAGCCGCAGAGGCTGTCTGTGAACTTTCGTCCAGCCCTGAATCGGCCACGGAGGCCGCTTATGAACTTTTCTCCTGTCCCGAACCAGCCGAGGATGCTACCTGTGAACTCTCAGTCCTGTCTGTCACAACCAAGGACGCGGTCTGCGAACTTCATGACTGTCCTATCACGGCTATGGAGGCCGTCTATGAACTATCGTCCTGTTCTGACCCAGCCATAGAGGCTGATTGTGAACTGTCTGTCCGTCTAAATGCTGCTATTGAGTCTGATTTTGAAAACTGTTTTGCCAGTTTCTGTCAATGAGTCTGATCATGAACTGTCAGTTTATCCAGAATCTGTCCATGAATTTGTGTCTGAATTATCTGCCAGTCCCGTTTCCCTCAATGAACCTGACGTTAATTCACCTGTCTGTTTCCACCCCACTGACAATTCTGATGTCTTACTATCTGCCTGCCCAGTATCAGTTCATGAGTTGTTTGTCAGTTCAGTTCCAGTCACTACTCTTGGTTATGAACAGTCTGTTCACCCTATCTCTGCCAACACACCCTGTTTTGAATTGTCTGCTTATCTGGTCTCAGTTAACAAACCTGTTTTTGAACTGTCTGCCTGTCAAGTTTCGGTCAGTGAGCCTGTTTATGAACTGTCTGCCCGTTCAGTGGTCACCAGGGAGACTATTGATGAACTTTTTGCACTCCCGGCCTCGGTCTTTGAGACTGTATATGCTCTGTCTGTCACTTGTGTCTCAGTTTTTCCTAGGTCCCAGTCTCTACCATGGGTCTCTGCTC
>NW_015637150.1:146095-155003 GCF_001515625.1 Sinocyclocheilus rhinocerous
CCTCCCGAAACGGCGGTGCTCGCTTCAGCTCCTTGCGTGGTGGTGGCGCCCAGCAACGCCCTTTCAGCCTGTCCTGTCACGGCCTATGAACTATTGTCCTATCCTGCACTGGCCAAGGAGACCATTTCTGAATCCCCAGTTATGCCTGTCATGGTTACTGAACACTCGTCCTTTGTCAACCCGGCTGCAGAGGCCGTTGATGAACTCTCGTCTTGTCCTGAACCGGCCACGAAGGCCATCTATGAACCATCGTCCTGTTCTGACCCAGCCATGGAGGCTGATTGTGAACTGTCTGTCCGTCTAAATGCTGCTATTGAGTCTAATTTTGAAAACTCTGTTTTGCCAGTTTCTGTCAATGAGTCGATCATGAACTGTCATTTTATCCAGAATCTGTCCATGAATCTGTGTCTGAATTATCTGCCAGTCCCGTTTCCCTCAATGAACCTGACGTTAATTCACCTGTCTGTTTCCACCCCACTGACAATTCTGATGTCTTACTATCTGCCTGCCCAGTATCAGTTCATGAGTTGTTTGTCAGTTCAGTTCCAGTCACTACTCTTGGTTATGAACAATCTGTTCACCCTATCTCTGCCAATATACTCTGTTCTGAATTGTCCGCTTATCTGGCTTCGACTAACGTGTCTTGAGTTTGAACCATCTGTCTGTCCAGCTTCAATCACTGACCTGTCTGCCAATCCAATGTCAATCAATGCATCCCATTGTGAATTGTCTGTTGGTTTAAATTCTGCAGTCAAATCTAATTTAGAATTATCTGTCTGCTCAGTCTTGAGTAATATATCTGAACTTTCTGTCAGTCCTGTTTCCGTTACTGATCTTGGTTATGAAATGTCTACCAGTCCATTTTCAGTCAATACATCCGATTTTGAACTGTTTGCCTGTCTTAGGTCTGCTCCTGAACCTAAATGTGAACTGTCAACCCACTTTTTGCCAAAGCCCCCAACTTTGAACTGTTTGTCTGTCCAGCCAATCTCAAGGAGACCTACACTGAACTTTTAGCACTGTCAGTCATACCCAAAGAGACTGTTAATAAGCCCACTGTATTTCCTGCCTTCGTCCTTGAGACCGTAAATGCACTGTCTGTCTCCTATGTTTCAGTTTTCCCTAGGCCCCAGTCCCTGCCGTGGGTTCCTGATCACTCTGGTCCGCCGTGGGGGTCTGCACTTCCGTTCGCTCACCACCAGAGATCACCCGCTCACTACTATGGACTCTTGCACCACACTAACTGTTGCACTTCACCCCGGACTACAGTTCCCATCATCCATTGCACTGATTACACATACACAGCTGAAGGCACTGATTACACACAGCTAAATCCAATCAGACATGCTACATAAGCCATAGACTTACTCTTTCTCACTGCCGAGTATTGTAAGCGCATATCGCTACCCTAGTCGATAGCTACTTTACAGAGCCAGTTCCCGTTCCTAGTTTGAGTTCTAGTTGTCTAGTCTAGTCTCGTCTAGTTTCCTGTTTGCCTGTTTCCTGATTTTCGCTTGTCCTGGATTATCCCTCTCGTCTTTTTTACTGATGTGTCTGTTGCATTTTACTTCTGAATATGTTCAAGGTTATTAAATTTAAAGTTGCCTACTAAATATGCTGTTGGGTAGTTTAATCTACAGCAACGCATAATATTGTAAAAGACTATATTTTTATAGTGTTGCTGTCTGTGAGAAAAAAAGAAAACTTAGTACTTAATATTTGTTCGAGAATACTTAACGAATGTATTTCCTTACAGTCCACCTTTGATTATTTTGAAAATGAAAGTATCAACATTTTGTCAGAATATTAAGACATTGTTGCTAACTATATCAAAGGCTGCATCTGAAGGACTCTGACCGGTCAAACAGAGCACTGTTCAGCTGCGACGAATCCATTATGTAACACAAGTAGTACATAATAACTCCAAAGTCCCCACTCCAAGATAGGGATGATCACTTCCATTTGGAATTTGCCCGGGAACCGTTCACCGTTACACCCCTAATATATATATATATAGATACACACATCATTTATTTTTATTTATACACATCTTTATATAAGAAGAAACACCTTTTATACATTCAATTGTGTGTAGGTGTGTACACACATATTGTGATTTGCTCTTATGGTCTGTTAAAATTGTTTACTTAGTTTGATATTGTTTGTACATCATTAGATTTGGCCAAAACCTTCTTCCCTCACATGACTGTAGTAGAGTGACCATGAGATGGAATGATGCAGGATAGCCACATATGTGGTCAACAGATGCCATGAAAAGTCAAAAATGAGCCTGTGGGCTTCTAATTTGGCATGTCAAGGTTCAAAATCGATCAGTCTTCATATTGCACACCCGGAGGTCACGGGTCAATAACGGAATTCCACATATACTAAAACCATATGTGATATTGACAGCCAGAGATAATTAAAAGGTCACGGGTCAACATTGGAATTCCAAATATGCTAAAACCATATGGCATATTGACATCTGGAGATTATTAAAGGGTCAAAGGTGAACACAACTTGGGTGGTCCGAGGATGGTCAAGGGGTTAAACCTCTCAGGGTAAAATGTCAAATGTCGTTATCAATCAAAAAAGTTGAGAGGTGGTGAAGCATAGTTACTAATCTGGTCTCCTGAAGGCAACAAGGAGAGTCAGACACCGTATATATTGAGGTGTTAAAAGTTTCTCCATGGAAGGGCCTGCCTTCAGAGGCCTGACACATTCGGCGGTTGGACCTCTTTGCGGAAGTCATCTTCTAGAGAATAACTGTCCTCAAATCTGCCTTCTCTCTAGAAGACTTAAACTGAGAGTTCCTTCCTGACCCCATTATCTTTGCACGGGAGCTTGTGAAGCATCACTCTACTTCTGCTGCGCCTGATAGAAGGATCTGGTTTACGACTGGAGCTGCTCCTTCCAGGCAGCCTCTGAGACCTGAGCCCAGCGAAGGAGGTAGTGTTGGATCACTGCCACTTGTTTTACTTGTGTCCTGCACAGCTTTTAATCACGTCCGGGCCCACCCCCTCACCTTCATCAAGGTATCGTAGCAGGTAAGCCTGGTATGCCTGCAACAAAGCCATAGTATGCAGACACACCCCAGCCTCACCTGCCAAAGTTGTCCTGCAAGGCTTGGTGGGTAATAACGGGGCCTTAAGGAAAGACACTGAGTCAGGGGACAGATAGCTCACAAGTGCTGTTCCACCTTAGGCATCGCCCAATACTCCTGCTCATTTAACACCCTTATATTCAAGTAATTCAATACTTGTGGGCTGAAGAGCTGGGAAGAAAATGGTTTCTAACACAATCTCGACACCTAATTAAAAATTGGTTGGTTAAGCCTCTTCTCATCAACTAACGTTTAGTCGACTATTACAGGGTAGCCCCTGAAAAATTATATTATAAGGCATGCATGGAAAAGTATACAATACAAAAGCTAAAATACAAAATAGTAATAATACACATAATGTCCTGGGGTATGCATGTTCATTCATAAAAAGTTATGTCTATGGATTATTGGATGTTTTTATGGCATTATGTGGATGTTTCACTAGTCCAGAGGTAGGCAAGTTCGGTCCTAGAGAGTCCTGCAGAGTTCAGCTCCAACCCTAATCAGACACACCTGAACAAGCTAATCAATGTCTTCAGGATTACTAAGGCTATAGGCAGGTGAGTTTTTTTTCAGGGTTGTAGCTGAACTCTGCAGGACTGCGGCTCTCTAGGACCGAACTTGCCTACCCCTGCACTAGTGAATGAAGTGAGAGGGAAACTCTTTCTTAATTCCTTTGGGTTGTAAAACACTTTGATGATTTGTCTTTGCTGCAGTGGTAGCCAGAGGTATGTTCTGCATTTGGGTTTTAGTTGTGGCTTAAGCCCTATTCGTACCAGATTAGTTTTACATGGAGAGTTGGGGTAAGAGAGTTATTACCCAGAGCTTCTCATTGATTTTATTCCTGTCCAAATATGCTGTCTCAGAAATCATTACAGACAATGTCAGTAAAAATTACGATGACTTTTACCTTCTGTAAAAGTGTCCGGAAAAATTACCTCAGGTAATGCTAATCCTGTGTGAACTGACCAGCTGTAAATATGTATGTAAATATTCTGCTATTTCCTGGCATGAAACTTCTGTTACCTAAAACTTCTTTAGGTAAGTGCCTATTACCAACAGAATCCAATCAGAATTCAATTACTAAATCATTTGACCAGACCTAACTGATATTATAAGCAACATATTATAAATATATTACTTATATTTAACAACATATTCTAAATACATTATTTATATGGAAATTAGTATGTACAGGAAGCAACGTGGTACACACATGGCGACAGGGAGGTGACGGCAGTGCATAAATCAAGTTATTCCTCCCACTTCTGGTAGTTTTACTGAGATTTCTTATCAGACTGTAAAATTTTAATATTAGATTGTAATATTAATGGCCAATTATCCCCCGCGAATTGACCATTAGACATCCTGTGGTAAAATTACATTACTCCATCTACCCTTGTAAAACTAATCCCATCCAAATAGGGCATTAGGGGGTTGTTAACAGATACCTTGGTACCTAGTTTTTTTGTTGGGTGATGAGTATGTTGGATTATTCATTAAATATAACAAATAATTGTGTGTCCGATCCATCCGTCCGCTACAAAGTCTTGAAGTGTAACTACAGACTAATATATTAGAAGACTACACGCTAATGTTTTGAAGTGTATTTATTATCATAAGAAACTCGTTTACATTTTTTAATTTGCAAAACAGTAAAAAAAAAAGTTAAAAAGTTCAATTTTTTGCTAAAGTATTACCATTGCTATGAGAGCCATTTGTCATAGTGTATAATTATGAGCTTATAACTAAGAGCTAATTTTATAGTTAAGTCATGACCATAAACTGCACATGTTTTAAAGACTTCTGGGAGAGAAATATATAATTTTAAGGTGTGATCCTTGTTTTTTTTATTCCCACCATAATTAAATTGAAAATATCATTATATGTTTTGTCATGTACCCCAAATGTAATATCTGTGCAATGCTATGATGAATCAAAATGGGTTTGCTTACTTTTTGTCATGAGAATCACTTACATTTTCAGAGAAATGAGAAACATTTTAGGATGTGTTTAAAAAAAAAAAAAGGTTAAATAAATAATTTCTTGTTATTTGTCAATTATATTATAGCACCAAATAGAGTCAATTGGATTTGTGCTTTTGTCTGAGTGGCAGATGGGATTTGGAACCATCCCATCAAGTTTGGGTTCTCTGCAATTTACAGCTTTTCACACCAATAGACAACCTAGGCATAAGAGGAAAATCTGCAAATACAGTCAAATCAAAAACTATTCAGACACCAGATATAATTTTTTATATATATTTTTTTTTACTAGTGGGTGCAGGATGCTATAGTTAATTTATGTAAGTGAGGATAGCAAAACAAAGTAAACTGTGACATATTATACCCAAAAATTCTTCATACAGTGGACTACCAGTAAAATGTATAAAAATTTGGGACCAAAAATTATTTAGACACTTTGACCTGACCATGTTTTTCTTAAGTGTTATCTGACATTATCAAGATGTATAGATGTTCTAAACTATAGCGGATAAACTGTGATAATGTGTGAAATGTTGAAGGTGTCTGAATAAATTTTGGTTTGACTACATTAAAGCTCATGATAGATAAGGATTGAGTATGCCAACCCCAAAGGACATTTAAAAAACAATAAAAGGCAGGACTGTCCCTGTTCTGCCTCAGAGGTTCCTGCCCTGTGTATTTTTTGATATGGCAAAAAGGACTGTACCACTGGTGCTACTTTTGCTGGTGGTGTATGGGGTCTGTGTGCCAGCTTCAGCACAAGTCTGCAGACTGCTTGGTCAGCCTGCCCTTCCACTACTTTCTGCGCAAAAAGACATTAATATTGGGGCGATTTTCTCATTCCATAGAAGTGCTCTGCTAAAGATGCATCCTTTCACTTCCGAACCAGAGCCAACAACATGCATCAGGTCTGTATTAAAGTAACTCTTTGAGATTAGACATTATGATAAATAAAAAGTTGAACATGATTCTGAGAATTCTTTGCAGAATGTAAATACACAACTGATGCTTTGTTTTCACAGCTTCAACTTGCGTGAGTTCAAATTTGCTCAGACACTGATTTTTGCAATTGAGGAGATTAATAACAACACACAGCTTTTGCCTGGTGTTTCGTTGGGCTATAAGATATATGATTCCTGTAGCTCTATAGCTCTGACTATCCTCTCAGGCATGGCTTTGATGAACGGTTATGAAGAGACTTTGAGTGATACATCCTGCTCTAGACCACCAGCTGTTCATGCAATTGTTGGAGAATCAAACTCCTCTCCCACCATTGGTTTGGCATCTTTAGTTGGTCCATTCAGCTTACCTGTTGTGAGAACTCTTACTTGTCTGCTGCTTGTTATCATGTTGGATATGTGTATGATAAACAACTGGAATATGCAGCAAAATATATGTTACAAGGCATATTAAACGTATTAAATTTAATATTTAAATATTAAATTTAAATCCATTGTTGTAAATATAGACACCAATGTCTTAAATTGTTTAGATTGTAGCAGTATGTTTAGAACAGTTATGCTATTTGTATAGTAGTGATGTATTGCTTTTGTTCCTCTTTTTTAAATCGTTTTGAATAAAAATTGCATTGAATGTATAGTGGATTAATGAGTTAAAAAAAAAAAAAATGTTGATATACTCTGCATTTTTTTCTTGCAGATTAGTCATTTTGCCACATGTGCATGCCTGAGTAACAGAAACATTTATCCATCCTTCTTCAGAACAATACCCAGTGATTATTATCAAAGCAGAGCTCTGGCTCAGCTTGTCAAGCACTTTGGCTGGACCTGGGTTGGGATGGTCAGGAGTCGCAGTGACTATGGTAATAATGGCATCGCTGCATTTGAGGAGGCTGCAAAACAAGAAGGGATTTGTATTGAATACTCAGAGGCCATATTTAAAACTGATCCACAAGACCAGTTCCTGAAGACGGTGGAAGTGATAAAGAAGGGCACTGCCAGGGTGGTGCTGGCTTTTATCGCATTAGGAGATTTTGTTCCCCTCCTGAAAGTAATTTCACAGCATAACATAACAGGGATACAGTGGGTTGGCAGTGAATCCTGGATCACTTCTCGAACTCTTGCAGAAACTAAGGAATACCGTTTCCTTTCTGGAGCTGTGGGTTTTGCTATAGCAAATGCTAAACTTGTGGGTATGCGAGAGTTCCTAGTGAATGTGCACCCTGATCAAGAACCAAACAATGAACTGTTAAAAGAATTCTGGGAAACAGCTTTTCAGTGCTCTTTCAGTAACAGTGGTAGTGGTGGCTGTACTGGTTCAGAGAGACTTGCAGAGCTGCAAAATGAATATACTGATGTGTCAGAGCTACGAATAGCAAATAAAGTGTACACTGCAGTGTATGCTATTGCACATACACTACATAATATATTAAAAGACATTAAATCCTCCACCAAAAGCAGCAAAGGAGAACGACCAACACCACAAAAGGTATTTAGAGCTCATAAAATAACAATAGAAAAAAAGCATAATGAAACTAATTAAAATAGAAATAATGGATCTGTCCTCTCAGGTGTTAGAGTATATCGGAGGTGTGAAATTCACCATCAAAACAGGTGAAGAAATCTTCTTTGATGCAAGTGGTGATCCAGTGGCGAGATATGACCTTGTTAACTGGCAGCCTGTTCAGGATGGAAGTCTGCAGTTTAAGAATGTGGGCTTCTATGACAGCTCGCTGCCTTCAGAGCAACATCTTCAAGTCAGTCAGGAACACGTTCTATGGGCAGGGGACAGTGGACAGGTACATTGTTACTAGAATATCATTGAGGAATATGTGAAATATCAAAAATAAATGTTAAAATCAAATATATGTTAAAATCATGAAAAGGACAGCATTGAAGAACAAAGACTATATGAAACCAGAGTGGGAAAATTATTGAAATCACAGGGGAAAATTATTTCGTGGTATCATATGACAACATGATATTTATATGCCAACTTGTTTTCTTATAGTTGCCTGTGTCCGTGTGCAGTGAGAGCTGCCCCCCTGGAACTAGGAAGGCTGTGCAAAAAGGACGACCTGTCTGCTGCTATGACTGCATTCCATGTGGAGAAGGAGAAATCAGTAATGGCACAGGTAAAATACATGCTGGATAATTCTCATTGATCAAGTGACTTCATCATGCACTTTCCATTCAGTAATATTTTCTTGAAATTCCTTCACAGATTCTAGTGACTGCTTTCCTTGTGATTTGGAGTACTGGTCAAATGAAAGCAAAGACAGATGTGTTTTAAAAGTGATTGAATTCCTTTCCTATACAGAAATCATGGGGATGGTGCTTTGTATTTTCTCCTTCATTGGGGTGTTATTAACAACAATTGTATCTTTTCTGTTTTATCTTCATAAAGAAACACCTATTGTCAGAGCCAACAACTCAGAGCTGAGCTTCCTGTTGCTCTTCTCGTTGACTTTGTGTTTTCTCTGTTCACTTACTTTCATTGGTCAGCCCACTGAGTGGTCCTGTATGTTGCGTCACACAGCATTTGGGATCACTTTTGTCCTCTGTATCTCCTGTGTTCTGGGGAAAACTATAGTAGTTTTAATGGCCTTCAAGGCTACACTTCCAGGAAGTAATGTTATGAAATGGTTTGGGCCTCTTCAACAGCAACTCAGTGTTGTTTCCTTAACACTAATACAGATGATTATATGTGTGCTTTGGTTAACAATATCCCCTCCTTTCCCATATATGAATTTGAGCTATTACAGAGAAAAGATCATCTTGTGTTTTGTTCTTGCTCGTAAGCTCCCTGATAACTTCAACGAAGCCAAGTTCATCACATTCAGTATGCTCAGTATGCTCAT
>NW_015637150.1:157869-161055 GCF_001515625.1 Sinocyclocheilus rhinocerous
CTTTGTGTTTTCTCTGTTCACTTACTTTCATTGGTCGGCCCACTGAGTGGTCCTGTATGTTGCGTCACACAGCATTTGGGATCACTTTTGTCCTCTGTATCTCCTGCATTCTGGGGAAAACTATAGTAGTTTTAATGGCCTTCAAGGCTACACTTCCAGGAAGTAATGTTATGAAATGGTTTGGGCCTCTTCAACAGCAACTCAGTGTTGTTTCCTTAACACTAATACAGATGATTATATGTGTGCTTTGGTTAACAATATCCCCTCCTTTCCCATATATGAATTTGAGCTATTACAGAGAAAGGATCATCCTAGAATGTAACGTAGGTTCAGCTCTTGGTTTCTGGGCTGTTCTGGGTTATACTGGCCTGCTATCAATTTTGTGTTTTGTTTTAGCTTTTCTTGCTCGTAAGCTCCCTGATAACTTCAACGAAGCCAAGTTCATCACATTCAGTATGCTCATATTCTGTGCTGTCTGGCTCACATTTATTCCAGCTTATGTCAGTTCTCCTGGAAAATTTACTGTAGCTGTGGAGATATTTGCTATTTTAGCTTCGAGTTTTGGTTTACTATTTTGCATATTTTCTCCAAAATGTTACATAATTTTACTAAAACCTGAGAAGAACACAAAGAAACAAATGATGGGGAAATCTTCACCTAAAACTCTTTAAACCCACAAATAAACATGTAATTGTACAACATAGCTGTATAAAGCAACAGAAAATTAACCCAGATTTGGAAGGGGGAAAAAAACAAAACAATGCTAAATCTTTTATCTGTCAGGAAACTGTAAAAACAAAACCTTCAAGTAAAAGCACAGTCTATGTGATTTGGGGTACTAAGGATAGCGTTCATAATAACTGGAAAAGGTTCATTATAATTGCCTGGTCTGACAGCAAATATACACTTCTGTCTGTTGAACTGGTGGATTCCAACGTCATATCATGTGAAATGATAGCTACACAATAGCAGCACTGCTTTCACTGTTGTCTGATCCATTAGTTCTGCTCTCCACAGGCTGTGGCGGGTTCTGCAGTGTAGACCGGGTCAGCACTAGGCACAGTGGACTCTCAGTGACCATCTCCATCACAGCCATGCTCTGGACCTGCATTATGTACTTCCTAATAAAAAATGACATTGACTTTTTGCAGTTAACAAAAAATGGAAATTTACATTAATTGCTTGTATTTCTAACAGCTATATAAATCATATATCCATTAGTTTGTTTTATGATTAAAATGTATGTACACAAATGTTTACCTCTTATGTGCACAATATGTGTTACACCTCATAATATGCTACTTAATTTTGACACAAGTTCAGGATGGATGTTAAATAACAATATTGGATTTTTCTTGAAAAGCTGAAATTTCACTCTGACTGTATTACACCTGACCAAACACTATCATCATGTGGCATAGACTCTTTCGTAGTGGGAAAAATAAATAAATAAATGGGGCGTAGCATTTCAGATGTGAGGGAGACAGAATGTAAAGTGTAAAACCATTCTATTCTATTCTATAGTTCAGGAAATAAATAAAAAAGTCACTCAAACCACACTATTGCAAAGCGACTCTGTAATTTAATTAAACTGAAAACCATTTCACGGTAAGGAGACCTTTTATCAGTAAAACAATAACATGCAGTAGACATTTACTGTAATTTAGCTGAGTATCATTTAGGTTTGAGTAACTTTATTTCTTTTTCAAGCTCTAACATTTTCTTTATGGTTTTTGCCTAGTTTGTTTAATAAACTCAACACAGTTTAAGCTAACATATATCTAAACATTAACAATTGCCATCTTTATTCTAATTTGAAGGGCTTTGATAACATAGCTGGGAAAAAGCAGACAGAGTGAGCTCAAAGACAATGTTTGAGACTGTTTATCAGTTACTTGAGCAAAAAGACACAACAAGTAGCCTTTAAACATGAATAAATATAGATCCAAATGCAAAACCTACTAAAAGTATGTTATATATTATTTATGAAAACACTTTTCTCAGCAACCACAGGGATTGCACAAACCCATTTGTATATTAATAGGGCTAAACATGCATCTAGTGATGAAGTGTGGTATTACATTTGCCTTGATTTATTTATCTCAAACATAGCTGATAATCTGCCTCCATTCTTAAGACTTTAAATGCCTTTCCTGGGTTTTCTCTATTTAAAAAAAGGAAAAACAAACAAACAAACAATATATATTGTAACGGGGTGAAGAATCACATGACAAGGAAATCTTAATCAATACCCCGGAGGGTGGATTTATTAGTGAGGATGGTGGTAGGGAGAAAAGTCCAGGTAGGTGCTCCGGTGCCGTGAGTGGTCTCTTCCGTCTTCCCAGTGCAGAGGGTCCGTGCAGTGCTCCTGTGGGGCTGGTCGGTCACACGCTGCTGTCTGTGGGAGAAATGAGAGGGCGAGTTAGTGCTCAGTCTCATGGAGAAGTCTTCCAGATGGCAGGGCTTGCGTGGCTTATGTAGCCGCCGCCTGATGAGGTGCAGCTGTGACCGATCAGCCTGTGATGATGATGGCCAGGTGCTCCTCGCTTGTTTCCAGGGCGACGCTGATGAAGCTTCGGGACCCTCGTCACAGTTTATGCTTGAATGGTTTAAAACGTTTGAAAGTTTAAATCGGCAAGACTTAGAAATACGTGCAAATGATCAACTACGATCCGTTTCACCGTTCCTCTGTGGCAGTATGTGTGATGTAACCAGCTCTTTTTATGTCTGTCTCTTGATGGCACTCAGAGATCAAAGCTCAAACTTGTGTCTATATTTATCTGTAACCACCCTCTCATGTTTCCTCTCCTTGTGGATCTGCAGTTGTGCCTCTTCTCTTCCTCCTCGTTGTCTGGGGGTCACAGTAGCCTTTGGTGAGGTCTAACGTGGAGATATACCGGGCCCTTCCCAGCCGGTCCAACAGCTCATCCACCCGAGGCATGGGGTATCCGTCGAACTCGGAAACCTCATTGAGGTGGCGGAAGTCATTGCAGAAACGTAGGGTGCCGTCCGGTTTCGGGACCATCACGATTGGGCTGGCCCAAGGGCTGTGTGATGGTTCTATCACCCCCAACTTCAGCATCTGTTGTATTTCCTCCTCAATAGCTCGCCGACGAGCCTCAGGGACGCGGTAGGGCCGTTGCCTGACGACGACTCCTGGCGCCGTCCGGATGTCGTGCTGCAGGA
>NW_015637150.1:161065-161478 GCF_001515625.1 Sinocyclocheilus rhinocerous
GGCAGGCTTGGCAGAACCGCTTCACTTCGGCCTCCAAGCCCGGCCAGTGGAAGCGGTCGCGGATCCGCTGGATGGTGTTCCCGGCCCCGAGATGCCCTGCCAAGGGATGGGAGTGGGCCAGCTCCAATACGGTCTCTGTTTTTGTGCGTGGCACCACCAGCAATAATTTTTCCTCCCCCCTTCGCTGCGCGACACAGTAGATCAGGCCATTTTGGACGACGAAATGCGGGAGAGTGTGGGGGTCAGGCTGAGCCTCCTTGCCTTCGATGACCCGGACCTGGGCTGGCAGGCTGCGTAGCCGTGGCCAGCAGGCAGTCGAACCCGGGCCAGTCTCTCCCGATCAGCACTTCCACCGGCCAGGCGCCGGCAGCGGCCGAAATGGTCACCCTGCGAGCGGGAACTTGTCGTGTATC
>NW_015637150.1:161578-166963 GCF_001515625.1 Sinocyclocheilus rhinocerous
GAGGTGCTCAACAATTTGTTGCTGGCGGATGCTAACCTCGGTGAGCCGCTGGAGGATTTCGTCCATGTTGGGGGAGGAGCGCTCGCCTGTGACAGAACCCGGAGACATAAACAAAGGAAAAAGGTGAGGTGAAGAAAATCGCTTGTCTGTGATTCTTCACTGATTCGCCCGCATTCTCCACCAGTGTAACAGGGTGAAGAATCACACGACAAGGAATCTCAATCAATACAAAAGTCCAGGTAGGTGCTCCGGTGCCGGGAGTTCGTGAGAAAGGTCCAGGTAGGTGCTCGGGTGCCGTGATGCTCCTCGGGCTTGCGTGGCCGCCGCCTGATGAGCTGCAGCTGTGACCGATCAGCCTGTGATGAGGACGGCGCTGATGCAGCTTCGGGACGCTCGTCACAATATATATATATATATATATATATATATATATATACACACACACAATATTATCACGATACAATATTTTTTTTAAATACATTCTGCGATATATTGCAATTTATTACCTTTTTCCAACTTCAAATTATGTCCCCAAATGAAAACTTTGGCAACATCTGTTTTAACTAAAAATAAACATTTTTCAGTTTTATTGTTGCAGTGCAAAATGGGATTGTCAAGCAAACAAACTGACCAACACTTTCATGAAAACCTGTCATAAATGTTGTATGCACCTGGCAAACTCAACTATTTGTATTGCAGTCTAGTCTAGTCAACCTTAATTAAATGTTAACAGGTATGCACTGCTGTGCTACTACAGGTATTTTGAACAATTCAACTTGAACTTGTACAAAAAAGTTGTGCAGACCCTTCAGCAATTGGGGCATTTGAAAGTAAATTACTGTTAAATTTAAAATGAATAAAACAGTCTTTCATTAAAATAAAAATGTTACATTTAAATTAAACATAAAATGTACTCAAAGTAAACAATGTGCTACAACAGGTATACTGTGCACTGCTGTGCTCTTAGTATTTTACTTTCATTCATTCCATGTAGTTCCAAGCCAGTTTAATCACCGTTCTATATTAATGCTCTGCTTTAATTGATGCACACACACACACACACACCACTTGCATATAAACACAGTGAAAGGGAGAGAGGTCGGAGATTGCAGACCGCACTGTGCACACACAGAAACTTATTGTCGGTGCTGCCCCACGATTTTTATTAATAAAATAACATAGATACAGGTGCATCTCAATAAATTAGAATGTCGTGGAAAAGTTCATTTATTTCAGTAATTCAACTCAAATTGTGAAACTCGTGTATTAAATAAATTCAATGCACACAGACTGAAGTAGTGTAAGTCTTTGGTTCTTTTAATTGTGATGATTTTGGCTCACATTTAACAAAAACCCACCACACACAACTGTCATCTCTCTCTCGATCGATAATTCATTCAAATAAATATGGTCTTACTGCACTATTTCATCTCTGTATCTGATTTGAAGCTGGCAGAAAGCTAGAGCTAACGAGCCGTAACTGATAAAAATAACCGTAATTTTTACCCTTCCGGTTAAATATTGCGCTGCTAACATCATAAACAGCTTTAAGTTGTCAATGCTGGCAAATGACCATATTTGTTATTATTTTATAAAAAAAATAAATGGTGTATAATTTAAAGGTGAATATTGTTTAAAAAAGAGTTACAAAAATACAGTCAAATGTAAATCTATGCGGGTAGCTAATGTTTGAATTGGCACTTGCTAATTATTCATCAAGAGAAATAGGCAGAGTTTGGTTATCTCTGGATTTAATATTCAGTAGATATAGGACAATTAGGGCCAGATTTACTAACAGCTTGCGCACAGTGCAAACCCTCTTTTGGCGTTTAAAAACGCCAAAGACGTGCAGTGACAAATTAGCAATGAAAAGTTGTGGACACAGTCATTTTTGCAGCTGACCTTATTGCATATGCATTTCAGTGTCCCTTTCAGATGCAAACTTTATTGAAGGAGACTTTACTGGAGAATTTACTGGTAATTGAGCCATTATTATTATTACCCAAAAAAAGCATGTCCTAACCCAGTTTGCGCTTGACATGGCTGCGATTGTTGCTGCCAGAAGAAGGCACTGCAGAGAACAGAAAGCGTGTGGTAGAAGGGAGAGGAAGGGAGGAGCCCGGTGGAGCTGAAGGGGTGGAGGGTCAAGGTTCAGCTTGAGACCCGGAAGCCTGTGGTGGAAGTTGAGCGACAACCGACTGAGGATGATCCAGAGGGACGAGGGAGCCCAGAGGAGTCCCAGGACAGATGGGCCACAGTGGAGATGAGGGAACACAGAGTCAGGGAGGAGCCGAAGGGCTGACAGGCCGAGGTGAAGACGTGGGCCTGGAGGCCTGAGGACCAGCCAGGGACTCAGTCTCATACTGAGTTGGTGGAGGGGAAGCCCGAGGCGAAGCTTGTGAATTGCACGGAGCTAGCGGTGGGGGTAGAGCCGAGGAGCTCGATGACACCTGTGGTACCGGGACACACCAATGTATCGGCCGCCAATATTTATCGGCCAATTTTTAATTCATTTAAAACCATCGGTATATCGACAATAGCATGAAAAAGGCTGATACCGATGGTTTATTAATTAACTGCATGAAGGCAATGAGTTACATGTCTGTTGCATAATCCAACGTTTTTCTTTGGGCAAAATAATTAAATACTAGCCAAAACAAAATGAAATCTGTACAAATTGTATTTTGTCAGATGTGCATTGGGAATTTTTTTTGTAAATCACGTGAGTGATTACTCAACATTCACGTGAGCCATGCGTAATGAATAGGAGTATTTCAGAAAAAAAAGTCTGTCTTTTTAAAAAATCTAGGATAAAGACCAAAAAAATCTACATTTGATGCAGAAATATCAAGAGGGGGTAGTACGGCTAAGAGTTTCAACACATGCAATTTAATTTGCCACCTGAAAAAGCATCCTGAACAGTATGCTGCATTCTTCAGTGCCGCCAAGAAAAAACTTTCACCTCCCAGTGTTCCGACACTGCCTGTGGCTCAGGTATTTTGAAGAGTAAAGAAGTTTACTCATGACAGCATCATCACACTAGACGATCAGTTGTTTTCCGACGTGGAAGACGTGTGGTTTTGGAGGCTTGTTGAACACCTTGAGCCATGTTACTCCCTACTTAGTAGGCGATATTTCTCAGACGTGTGCCTGCCATACATGTACAATGTTGTAGCAGCGCATATACATGAGCACTTGGCCACTGATATTTCAGCCATCAGTTTTATAACCAACATTTGTAGCTCTGATTTTAGCCCTACATGTATGCTCAGTCTCAAAGGGCAATGAATTGATAAAGATGACATACTGCAAAAAATATTGCTGCACGCACACGAGTTTACGGGTTCACACACTGCAGAATCACTTCAGCATTCAACACAATGCTTGAGACGTGGAAAATCGACAAATTCAAGGTACATGCAGTTATTAGAAACAATGCAAGAAACATTACTAAGGCAATGGTGGTCAGTGATGTTGCGAGTTTACCCTGCATAGTACACACTTTACAATTCGCTGTCAACAGAGCATATCTGATGTGATAGCAATATGCAAACGAATATTTGGTCACTTTAAGCATCCCCCTCTTGCATATTCACGCTTACAGAGTGTCCAAATTCAGTTGGGAATGCAACAAAAAATTCTTCAGCAAGACATTACAACAAGATGGAACAGTACTTTTTATATGCTGAGAAGCCTCTTGGATCAAAAGCTAGCAATGACGACTTATAGTGCAGATTGTTTTCTGCCCTTGACATTAACTGCCCATCATTGGTGTTTAATTGAGAACATAGTGTCTATGCAACACTGATAGACCCAAGATACAAAGATGACTACTTCTACATGGACCAAAAGTAGGGAGTATGCATGATGCTGCAAGCACTGCTGGATTTGAGTGAAGGAAGTGGTGGAAAAGACACGGTGCACCACCCAGGGGACAACTCGATCATGCAAGGAAAATGAACAGGCACCCAGTCTGTTTGTCATGTTCAACAACGTTCTGGAGAAAAATGTATCACATGGATTTAGGATTACCCCTACCATGCCACAAATTTATAGATACCTTGCAGAAATCCCAATTGAAAGAAATTAAAATCCTCTTCAATACTGGCGTGTCAATCAAGATTGCTTTCCGTCTCTTATACAAACTGCACACAAGTATTTGTGTGCACCGTGCACAAACACTGACAGTGAACGTTTGTTCAGTGCAGCATCCAATTTCTTGGACAATAAAAGAAACAGACTGCACTGTGGAAAAGCAGAAAAGCTTATTTTTATTAAAGAAGAACTTGTTAGAACTTTGTTAAATAGATGTATGTACTTTTGAAATTTTTCAATGTTCTGGTGTGCACTACGCACAAGGACTCAATGAACTGTTCATGTGTTTTAAGCTATGTGGTGTCATAATAGTTTAAATATGATTATGTTGTTAAAAATTAATGTTTTATTGCAAATGTATTTTATTTTAAGTTTGTCATGGCATATTTGCATATTTTTATCTTTGTTAAACAGATCTGATCTATGTTAAAATTGAAATTATTTGATGTTCTGGTGTGCACCATGCTCAAGCACCAACAGAGAACCATTGTTCAGTGCTGGCTCAACCGTCTTGGACAATAAAAGAAAGAGACTTACTTTAGTGGGTGAAAAGCAGTCATATATATACTGTATAGTAATAGCACTGGCTTTATTTGTTAAGTTTATTAAATAAATATGTTATATGTCAAGTGAGTTTGTTGTTAAATAACAGCAATATTGTCAATATTGGATAGCAAAAATCACCTCTGTATATTGTCATGTTGTCTTATAGCAGGGTTCCTCAAATCATGCCCTGGAGGGCCAATGCGCTGCAGAGTTTAGCTCCAACCCTGATCAAACTCCCCTACCTGTGATTTTCTAATGATCCTGAAGACATTGATTAGCTTGCTCAGGTGTGTTTGATTAGGGTTAGAGCTAAACTCTGCAGGAAAGTGGATCTCGTGGGCCAGATTTGAGGATCCCTGTCTTATAGTATATATTTTTTTATCTTAATTTGTGCCCCTTTTACAATGTTGGTCAGTTGAATGTTAAAGGGATCCAATCCATGTTCAGTGAAATTAACTTAATGCAGAAATAAACTAGCTAGAATTGTATAGTATTGCATGCAAGTAACCAATATCGGTATCGGAATCAGCCAATAGTTGTTTGCTAAAATTGGTATCGGTATCGGCCAAAAAAAAAATCCTATCGGTGCATCCCAAGTACCAATGGATCCAGGGGACTGGCCATAACTAACGGAGAAGATAGGCAGAGGAAGATCTCCAAAAGGGACAGGAGCATCCAAATATCTGGACGGGACCGGCGAAGAAGTCAAGTCAAGTCAAGTTTATTTGTACAGCGCTTTTCACG
>NW_015637151.1:0-499 GCF_001515625.1 Sinocyclocheilus rhinocerous
AGGGCACTTGACTGTCACCATGCAAATTTTCAGACATTTTTACTGCAGCATTTTTAAGTTATGGACACATAAGTTAAAGCGCTAATTGTCGGAGATTTTAACATTCACGTTGATAATACAAATGATGCATTAGGCTGATATGACAATACAATAACAGGAGAAATTGCATTATTTGCCCAATTGGTGGCGCTATATCTCAGCTTCCTTTGAGGGTGCGTTAAAAGTTCCACTGAGGTCATATTCCCAGTGCACTTGATTGTAACCACGCACATTTTCAGACATTTTTATAGTAGAATTTTTAAGTTATGGACCCATAAACTTGGCTGATATGACAATACAGTAACTGGAGAACATTGCATTATTGGCCCAATTGGTGGCGCTATATCTCAGCTGCCTTTGAGGGTGCGTTAAAAGTTTCACAGAGGTCATATTCCCAGTGCACTTGACTGTAACTACGCACATTTTCAGACATTTTTACTGTAGCATTTTTAAGTTATGG
>NW_015637152.1:0-146 GCF_001515625.1 Sinocyclocheilus rhinocerous
GGGCACAGCTCCTAGCATCTGGTCTCTCAACTGAGGTTGTTGAGATTATACGCCAGTCCAGAGCTCCCGCCACTAGGAAACAGTACTCCTTAAAGTGGAAGCTTTTCACTTCATGGTGCGGACAGCGACTGCAAGACCCAGTCAAC
>NW_015637152.1:8364-13708 GCF_001515625.1 Sinocyclocheilus rhinocerous
ATTAAATTCCATTTCTCCAGGAGAAAATTACAAGTGGAGTCATAGATCTGAAGTACTGCAACACTGATGACATGGTTGCTGACATGGTTGCGAGTGAGAAGGAGTATTGGAAAGCACTCTTATCTGAATGTTTTTTTTTCTGTTAGGCTTGTGTATGTTTTTTTTTTCCTTTGTTAAAGGCTGTTAAATTATTAAGCAGTGTCTCATGTAGGTTTTTTTATATTGTTATATATTTTTTATATTGTTATATATTGTTTCCCCTTCAGGAACTCGAGCTGCGTCGAGAAACGCTTTGGGAATGCCCCTGCGTGACCGCGTTCTGAAGCATGTGTAAAATAAGCCCAATGGAGCAGCGAGACGTCACGAGCGGTGTGACGTGAGCAACCAGGAAGTATAAAAGTGCATCCGGCAGAGTGCAAATTAGCTTCTGCTCTTCAGTGTGGTCTGTGTTGTGTCAGTCATATTTACTGTTGTCTGTCAGTCCATAAGCATGTCAAAGTCGAAGTCTGTGGCGAGCGAACGGCATTTCAGACGTCGTGTTCCTCCCTGCTCACGATATCTGGCAGCGGGGGATACACACGATCTGTGTGTTTGTTGTTTGGACGCTCTCAGTCTCGAGGCTGGTACCCTTAGTAGATTTTCTGGCAGCGTGGAAACTTCTGCCAAACGTCTCAAAATGGGTCCTGCAGATTGTAGAAAGAGGCTACAGAATCCAGTTCGGTTCTCATCCACCTCGTTTCAACGGGGTCATTCCCACACTAGTGGGCCCCGAGCAGGCTCTGGTAATGGAACAAGAAGTAGACACTCTCTTGAGGAAGGGGGCCATAGAACATGTTCCTCCTCTGTCGAGAGCGTCTGGGTTCTACAGCCGTTACGTCATCATTCCGAAGAAGGATGGGGGGTTGAGTCTGATCTTAGATCTCTGTCTTCTGAACCGCGCTATCAAATGGCTTCGGTTCAAGATGCTTACTATCAAGCAGATAGTATCACAAATCAAGTTCGGGGACTGGTTTGTTATGATAGATCTCAAGGACGCATACTTCCATGTATCCATCCTTCCTCAACACTGGAAGTTCCTAAGGTTTGCTTTCGGGGGCGAAGTATACCAATGTTGGGTTCTTCCCTTTGGCCTGTCACTCTCACCCCGCACTTTCACCAAGTGTGTGGATGCTGCTCTGGCTCCGCTGCAACTCCAGGGCATCCGCATACACAATTACATCGACGATTGGTTGATACTAGCTCAATCGGAGCAGTTGGCGGCTCGGCATCGAGATGTCGTCCTCGCCCATATGGAAAAGCTGGGGTTAAGACTAAACGCCAAGAAAAGTGTGCTTTCTCCACTACAGAGAACCACTTATCTGGGCGTGGTGTGGGATTCGACCACGATACAGGCATGTCTGTCTCCTGCTCGTATCGAGTCAATCCTCACGGCAGTCAGAGAAGGCCAGTCACTCACTGTCAAACAGTTTCAAAGACTGTTGGGTCTGATGGCAGCGGCATCCAACGTGATACCTTTTGGCCTGCTCTACATGAGACTCTTGCAGTGGTGGTTCAGGCCCAAGGGGTTTTCCCCGAGAGGAAATCCGCTTCGCAAGATCAATGTCACACGGAGATGATTACGTGTCTTGGACATGTGGAAGAAACGTTGGTTCCTGGCTCAAGGCCCGATGTTGGGGGCTCCTTGTTGTCGTGTAACTCTAACGACGGAAGCCTCTCTTACGGGCTGGGGGGCGGTCATGAGTGGCCGCTCTGCCCAGTGTCTGTGGGAAGGCAATGATCTCACATGGCACATAAACTGCCTGGAGATGCTGGCCATGTTTCGAGCTCTGAACACATCGGTGGTCTCCTACATCAACCGGCAGGGGGGTCTGCGTTCACGCCCCCTTTACAGGCTGGCACGCCAGATCCTACTGTGGGCTCAGGGGAAGCTCCTCTCACTAAGAGCAGTCTACATCCCTGGGTACCTCAATCAGGGGGCAGACATCCTGTCGAGACAGGGGCTGAGGCCTGGGGGATGGAGACTCCACCCCACAGGCGAAAGTCGATCTATTTGCATCGCAGGAAATGACACACTGTCCCAGCTCCGCTGGGGCTGGATGCCATGGTGCAGACGTGGCCGATGCTTCGTCTGTACGCCTTTCCCCCGATCGTTCTGCTCCCGGGAGTTCTGGAGAGAGTACGCCGGGACAGGGTCCATCTTTTGCAAGTAGCCCTGTTCTGGCCGGCCCGAGTATGGTTCTCGGACCTGGTGAGCTCCCGCCAGAAGGAAACGGTACGCTTTGAAGTGGAAGCTTTTCACTTCCTGGTGTGGACAGTGACTGCAGGACCCAGACAATCTGACTGTGCAGAAGTGGAAACCACCATAACTCAAGACTTGCAAAAAAAAAGAAAAAAAAAACAACATACAAGCATATGAGATTATTAACTTCTTTATTCAAATTCTCAGTTTCAAATGATATCAGATGACTTCCTTTCATATGCACGCTCTTTCACCAGTACCACTGTTGAGCAACTGTTCTATAGAAACAACATTAACCCTCTAAGTGCCAAAGTTGCAAAATTGCGACAAGACGTCATACTTAATAAAATAGACTGTAGTTCCTAATATGGTGTAATATCTCATTTGTATTCCATGTGGAAAATAATGTGTTTTTTTAACTTTAAACCGCATAAACACATTTCATTACACCGAATACACAAAATAATGTTCTTTGTAGCAGCATCATATGACCCTTTTAAATTACCTTTATTTTCCAAAAAAATAAACATTTGTTTAATTTTCATTACTTAAAAGATAGATTAAATGAATGTTTTATGCCTTAAAAAAATGTAAATACACAACACAGAATGTCTGAGCAAAAAATCATAAGGCTATTGTAAGAATAAATGAAACGTGTTTTATGCTTTCAAATAATTAGACATGCTAAAACAGAATTTGGTTACAATAAAACATAAGGTTAGAATTTGGTTACAATTAAACATAAGGTTGGAAAAAGAAAACATTTCATAGGGCCCTAAACATGTAATATTTGTTAAACTTTTAATAAATTGATGTTAAATTGTTTAAGTTTCATGATTTTAATTAATTCAACATGCTTTTTGATCCGAATCCACTGCCTACCCTGACACGGCCAAGGAGGCTGTTCAAGGACTTTGTAGCGAATCAGCTCAAAGGGGAAATATGAATAATTAATCATAACTAGTTATAATTAATTATAAATATTTAGATCCGCTGTTAACAAAACTATATTGTGTGTCTGATTGGTCCAGACGCTACAACTTTCTACCTGTCATGTCACGGCCACTGAGGTCATCTCTGAGCTCTCAGCCTGTCCTGTCAAGACCATGGAGGCAGTCTCTCTGAGCTCTCAGGCTGTCCGGTAACGGCCATGGAGACCTTCTCTAAACTCTTAGCCGGTCCTGACAGGACCTGAACTCTCTGAATGTCCTGTTATACGGCCACAGGGGCCGTTTGTAACCTCTCTGTGCTCTCTCAATTGCAGTTCCATCTGCTCTGCTGTGCTGGTCTTCAGCTCCACCTGCTTTGCTCTGGTGGTCTTCTTCTCTGCCCTGGTGGTCTCTGGCTCTGCCTTGGTTGCCTGCTCTGCTGGCTCCACCTTGGTCTCTGGCTCCGCCCGGGTTCCCAGACCCTCTATGGTTGCTCCATGGCCCAGGTCCACCACAATTTCATGATGCAGGCCCACTACTGCTCCATGGTCCAGATCCACCACTACACCATGGCCCAGGTCCTCCAGTGCTCCATGGCCCAGGCCTGCCACTGCTCCACGGTCAAGGCCCACCTCTGCTCCACAGTCTAGACCTGCTCTTGCTCCTCTTCATCCATCAAGTCTCATTTGCCCTTTCCCATGTAAGAATGATTGTTTGTTTGTTTGTTAGACTAGTTTGTGTTAGTGTTTAGTTAATAAAACTGGTGTTTAAATTGTATGATAAGAAACTAACCTTATTTTAGCTAAGAAATCCTAATTTATGTTGTTAGTAGAGCGTATGCCTTTTCTGACAAAGAAATCTCAGATTAGCAGCCCATATAAATGGTACCAGAATAAATTAATCAGTTATTGGGTGAAGAAATCCCCACCTTCAGTTTTAAATGCATAAGTCTTAAATCTGACGAAGAAATCTCAGATTAGTGGCATGAATTAATCTGCGTGGCGATGAAATCCCACTGGCAGTGATATTAAATCTGGGCGACGAATAAATCTCACTGCAGTATATTTACGTTTAATAGTGATTTGAGCGATGTTCCTCATCATCCTAAATTAAGGCCTTCCTGTAACCACCGCGTATCATTGTAGTCATTGAAGTGATGCAATTGAATAACGAATTAATGGTGAAATTCTAGCCTAGCTAACTAGTAATTTGCCATTGTCTGTGAAGTGGATGTGCTGTTTTGATTTGTGAATGAAGTTGTATGCGACACGTCATAACTGACTGTTATGCAACGCATGAGTTTCCCATGTATGTTTACAGCAGTGCAAGTTCTGCTCCACTTGCGTGTATTGTAAGCTTGCATCGGTCTCTTAAAGTGAGACCGTAAAGTGTAACTTTCAAACCTCTCTCTTTCTCTCTCCCCCTTCACTTCCTGTTTATGCTATCACCTTCTCTTTGGATTCAGTTAGGTCGGTCCCTCCCCACATACTTTGGTTTTAGTTGTATTATTTTATTTCATTAATTTACCTTTGTTTAGCTTGAATGTACCAATTCAGCTAAGTTGATTTTAATTAAATCTGAGATTTAATTAAATCAATTTGTTTATTTTTCCTTTTAGTTTCCTACAGCTATTAGGACCATTTCGCTATACCCCTCCTTACTTCTCAGCATGAGGCCTATTACATAAGGTACAGTTACCATTAATTATGTTATAGGCCCTGAGAAGACTAGAAACACTTCCTATTGTTTCTGTTTATATACCTTGAGGTAGGGTGACCATACGTGCCATTTTTCCAGGATTTCTATATTGCCTAAAATATCTAGGTTTTGGCTTTGTTTGCGTGTGCAGACCGATCAGTGTATGACATCAAAGTACCATACAGACGGTTATGCTTTCGAAACGCTCTCGAGGTACTTTGATGTCAAACACTGATCGGTCTGAGCTGCACTGCTTTTAAGTCGAACACACCTAATATGTACGCGTAATTGCATCGCTTTGACCGTAGATCCCACCTTCTCACACGCCATGATTGGTCCATTATGTACAATGCCTGCATGTTATTGGTCAAACTACTTTTCGATCATTACCTTCAGCAAGCATGAAAACAGGAAAACAAAGACAAAACAAATCCTGGCCAGGACGCGTCCAGGAAAAATGGCACGTATGGTCACCCTA
>NW_015637152.1:16169-19846 GCF_001515625.1 Sinocyclocheilus rhinocerous
TACTTGCATTTGCCTTCTGCCTCTCTCTCTGTGCCAGTATGTCGCAGACATTCCACAGACATCCAGCCCTGCCAGCTCACCAGGACCACCTGGAAACCCAGCAGAGCACTGTGATGGACATCCTTCAGCCCAAAGCAGCCAATGACCTGCAACGGCAGAGAAAGGAACAGCGAGACTGCGACACAAGTGGACACCTGACACCAAGCCTGTACAACCAGGAGCTGACCAGCATCATCTTCTCCTTGGCCCACACCCTCAAGGGCCTCAGACAGGAGGTAAATGATCTGAAACTGCAAGTCACAGGTGCACAGTTTATAAAACTCTTGTGCACAAATTACATGAGTTTCCGATTCTGCCTTGCAAATTAATGTCCCTTTACGATTTTGATCCTTGCTACATGCTCTAATGCATTAATACTGTATGAAAGTATTTTCTGTGGCCACGAAAATATCCTTTCCTAGAATTGTTATGAAGTTACACTGAATGTTCGCTGGACGAACAGATTAGTTGAGGGCAATTTAATTATGCTACAGCTACTACTGGCAGCTGATATAAACAATTGTAATTAATTGTAATTATTTATATACATTTACCTTTTGAGCTAATTTGCTAAAATTGTCTTTGTGTATTATGGTATTTTTTAGTCACTTTCTGTTTAATAAAACTGCACATGGGTTCTACTACAACTTGCCTTCAGTGGATCATTCCACAACCCCATAACCTTACCATAATGACCCGCTATTGAACCCACCGATCGCAGAGCTACATTAACCAGTTCTGTGGCTGTAGTGTCTAGTGAACTGATTGAGGCATTAATGACCAATTACAAGCGGGCAAGCATATTAACAATCCTCCCTAATCAGGCCATTGAATTGTATATTTTGCATATTAAGTTGTCCGTCTGTCTACATTCCATATTTGGACGTCTTGGATCCTGTCTTAATGCGTGTCTGGTGGCACAATTAATGATTCCACTTTGGATTATATTGGAGACATTGGACCCAAACCTAACAGATGCGAAACCTGATTTAGTCTGGTTGAATGAGCAGGTTTAAATGCTTGCGAGAATACCTCCATAAAATCTGGAGAGATCTGGAGAGCAAATACATTAGTACGCAGCAAAGAATGGCAAAGGCAATTTGTATGTGCAGTTCCCTTTGTTGATTTTGGGTTGAGATAGATCTGGAGAGCAAATACATTAGTACGCGGCAAAGAATGGCAAAGGCAACTTGTATGTGCAGTTCCCTTTGTTGATTTTGGGTCCACACCTAATTTTGCCAAAGCATTTTTTTATTGTGTTTACTAGATCGTCAGACATAAGCGATTTTTCATTCTGATCATCCACATTATCATCACTGTCAATTATTCCTGGTTCCTTATCTGAGAAAAAATGTTCTTCTGAAAACAGCGAGTCTGTGGCTGCCACAGAGACACAATCAATCTGATTGATCATCTGGAAATAATGCAAGATCAGGCGGCGAGAGAGACTGAATACCGGTTCTGTCACTGCATGATTCAGAAATCTAAGAGGTTGGCTGGGGTTGCAGTTTTGCCAAAAAATCCAGAATTTTCCCTATTCCATCAGCCAATTCATCAATTCCACGAGCAAGTTAATTTATTACCTTTCTTTTGTTTCGGGAGAGGAGCGGAGGCCGAAGCTTTTCTTTTCATACCTCCCTCCATATTAATGCTTAACCCTGCGAGGCAAGCGTGTTGCATTGCTATGGGCATTGTGCTGCAATGGATGCATGGATCTTCCAGAGCTTCCCTAAGATGCTCGATGCCTAGGCAGCTCAGACACTGGTCATGTTCATCATCAAGTCCCATCTGCTCCTGGCAAGATGAACACTGTGTGGACATATTCTTTGACTACAGAATCAGGTAGGTAAATGGAAACACCAGTACCCCCACAATTTTTTTATGCAAATACTTCACCGGATTCCTATCGGTTTGGAAAAGATCACGCTCAACCATTAAACATGTCTTTACTAGGTGTTGCAGGTATACAGCTGTCGGAACTTTGTCCAAATTAGCTGCACATCACACTGCTACAGGTTCACAGACGAGAAGATGAAAGAGGTAGAGATGACGTGTAAGGAGGTATTTAAAGACAGACACGCCATTAAGGTCATGAGGTGACAGCTTTTATATTAGGTTCTCGACAAGGAGCAGGACAAGAAGATATTCCACTCAGTTATGCCCTCTGGCGGTCTGCAGCCAAGGAAATAGAACTGATACTCATCAAAAAATTGCATATGCAAATTATTATTGAATTGATGACAGTCAGATAAGTATGATTTGAACCATGCTAATGCAATTTCACTAATGCCAACATAATTTTCTAGTCTATTCAAAAGAATGTTGTGGTCGATAGTGTCAAATGCAGCACTAAGATCCAGTAGCACTAATAGAGAGATACAACCACGATCAGATGATAAGAACAGGTCATTTGTAACTCTGATGAGAGCAGTCTCAGTGCTATGATACGGTTTAAATACTGACTGGAAATTCTCACAGATACCATTTTTCTCTAAAAAACATAGTTGTAAGGAGACTGCCTTTTCTAGAATCTTTGACAGAAAATGGAGATTTGAGATTGGTCTGTAATTAACTAATTCTCCAGGATCAAGTTGTGTTTTTCTTTTTTATGAGAGGTTTAATAACAGCCAGTTTGAAGGTTTTTGGGACACATCCTAGTGACAATGATGAATTAATAATATTCAGAAGAGGATCTATGACTTCTGGAAGCACCTCTTTTAGTAGCTTAGATGGTATAGGGTCTGACATTCATTTTGTTGGTTTAGATCAGGGGTCTCCAACCTTTTTTACATCATGGACCGGTTACTTTTGGAAAATATTCTCGCGGACCGGCTGGATGGGGGGATGGGGGGGGAGATATATATAGCCTAATGTATATATATATATTAGGCTATTATATAGTATTATAATAGCATTATAGTGGTTCAACGCATTATATTGTTTGTTTTTTTTGAGTCACAGATCAGACTATTTTTTCAGATAAGCAAGAAAAAAATAATTAAAGCACAGAGAATGACAATGCCGTGAAGGGTTTTTGACATAGTCTAATTTTATGCGTATGTATACGCAACTTGGTATTTCCGCACTGTCTGAAACATGTCTCTATGCTTGTGCGCGCTTTGATTGTGTGCGAGAACCAGAGTATGTGAGCGGAGCAGAGTGGGAGCGGAGCGCGGAGTGGAGCGGTGTGATTTTTTTAATTGGAGCGAGGAGCGGATTTTTTTAAAAGTCGGAGCGTCGTGGTTTTCATTCGCTCCAAGAGCGCTCCATCACTGCTCCATCACGAGTACAATTCATGCCAACGGCCCGTAATATAACTGCACATTTAGCAAGAATTCACGTTAAACATATTTAGCTAGCTTGATAGAGAAGGATCACTCAAATCAGAAAGAATGTGAAGGCTATGTTGACGGCAATGGACATAGCGGGAAGTTACAGGGTAGTTATTAAGGAATTTGTTTGTTCCCTCTAGATAACATTTTCAGGTGAAATCATGATTTAAACAGGTACAACACTTATTCACACGCAATCGCTCTCTCAATAATGCATTCAAACAAATGTAATCTTATACAGTGCTACTTCATCTGCATCCGATTTCGAATGAGCAGAAATCTGTAAGAAATGCAGCGATCCGTAGG
>NW_015637152.1:19856-29034 GCF_001515625.1 Sinocyclocheilus rhinocerous
TGCTCCATCACGAGTACAATTCATGCCAACGGCCCGTAATATAACTGCACATTTAGCAAAAATTCACGTTAAACATATTTAGCTAGCTTGATAGAGAAGGATCACTCAAATCAGAAAGAATGTGAAGGCTATGTTGACGGCAATGGACATAGCGGGAAGTTACAGGGTAGTTATTAAGGAATTTGTTTGTTCCCTCTAGATAACATTTTCAGGTGAAATCATGATTTAAACAGGTACAACACTTATTCACACGCAATCGCTCTCTCAATAATGCATTCAAACAAATGTAATCTTATACAGTGCTACTTCATCTGCATCCGTCCGCCAAGACTGATCACACCGGTGTGATCGTACGCGTCAAATGGTTAATTAGTTTATAAAATTCTTCCTCTCCCATAGCAGTGAATGAGTGTAATTGTTCCTCAGGGGATCTATAGTGCATTATCTGATGTGATACTGTAGCTGACGGCTGCATCGTTATAATTTTATCTCTAATAGTATCGATCTTGGAATTAAAGAAGTTCATAAAGTCATTACTGCTATGCTGGTGGGAAATGTCTGCACCTGCTGATGCTTTATGTTTCGTTAATTTAGCCACGGTATTGAATAAATACCTGGGGCCGTGTTTGTTTTGGTGAAAATTAAGCAGATCTAGCAGTTTTTAAGGCTTTTCTGTATATAGAAGAACTTTCCCTCCATGCAATACGAAATACCTCTAGTTTTGTTTTCTTCTGGCTGCCCTCCATTTTCCGGGCTGCTCTCTTTAGGGCGCGAGTGTGCTCGTTATATCATGGTGTCAGACTGTTTTCCTTAATCTTCTTTAAGCGTAAAGGAGCAACAGTGTCTAAAGTGCTAGAAAAGAGAGAATCAATAGTTTCTGTTACACCATCATGTTTTTCTGAGCTATTGGATATGCTGAGGAATTGAAACAAGCCTGGTTTAGCCAGGTTTCTGTCAAACAGAGCACATCTAGGTTATGATCTATGATCATATCATATACAAAACGCACTTTCGTAGAAAGGGATCTAATATTCATTAACCCAAGCTTTATCATTTGTTTATTTGTATTATATCTGGGGGGGTTCTCTGCATCCGTAACCGAACAATGTATGGGACTCGCTAAACTAGTCTCATCCAAAGCCATATCTTTATGTTTAAACAACAGAGAGTGATAGTTAGAGATTCCAACAGAAAAACAAAGTTTCACGGAGCTACAATCGCAAACCACTCAGCAGGACTCAACCACTCTTTAGCTTAAAAAATACAGGAAATATGATTTTAAGTACATGCATTTTAAGCACATGAATGCTAGTCAGTGAGAAAACATGTTGAAAGCAATGGGTGCAGCATTTGTATTGATGGTAAATTTGTTGAAATGAAATTATTATTATTATTATTATTTTGTCATTTACAATATAACTAAGTTGCATCTAAAATTATAGTGAAATTCTGAATATATAACAATTCAATTTACAGCACACTTACAAATTGAATCACAAAACGAAAAACATGAAAAAGCAAGAACACATGGATGGACATCATTTATTCATCATTTTGTAGAAGTAGAGTTTAAAAATCCTGTTGAATTTATGGTAGAAAAGGTCCATTGGCTTCTTGCTCCAACCAAATTGACTTGAATGCACTGACGTCGAAATTACAACTTGTCAACTCTTAAATACAAACTTCCCAGGAGGACTTGAACGCACCATTAAACTCAGAATGATCATGTAAAAAATGAAGGCTATGGAAATACCCACACTGTAAAAAATAATACACTACATCTACTCAATAAAATTGTGGCAACACATTACAAGCAATATTATTAATTAAATTCAACAACAATTGAGAATTGAGTTAGATTTAATCAAAAGAGGTGCTTAAAAATTAGCCATTCAAATTAAGTAGATGTAAATAGCACACAAAAAAAATTAAGTAAAATTTAAACAAACGTATTGTTTTCATTGGAGCACTGTTAATGAATACTACTTAAAGGAATTAATTTGATTTAACACAAAAAAATAATTTAGTATTATTATTTTTAATTAAAATTAATAATAACATTTAATTAAAATAATTAATATGATTTCAGGTATGAATAATAGACACAGACGTTAAAGATGAATGACAAAATTTGGCTTTATTGCCAACAACAGTCACAATAGCATCTATTAATAATGAACATTCACTAGTCTCTCAACAGAACAAACTGTTTTTTTTAATCCACAATTACCTTCTACATAATATAAATTCCATATGAATTCAAGTCTCCAGAACAAAGTTTCTTTTTAGGTACAAATTGTTTAAAATACACAATGCAGTTACATTGTTTAAAATAAACCCCCTTGTTTTAGCACACAAAAAAAACTGACATCTTTTTCAGCAACATTGAACCACTGTAGAAACTACTAGTAATAACACTTTAATCTCACTTTAAAACTGTAGATTTGAACAACTGGACTTAGTTCACTCGTTTAAAGAACCTATGTTTGGCCTCGAAGCGCATAGTCCATACTCCAACTAGAGGACCAAAGGCTTCTATAAGAGCAGCATAGTGCTCAAGAAAATGGTGTTTTGGGGTCAGTTTCAGCTTAGGGAAAACTTCTTTCAACCTCTGACGGTGCTCTGAAATTTTCAGGTCAAGATAAGCTAGACTTTCACATGAGTGGATAGGAGCCAATGTGAGCTCTACAATGTCTTTCAATGTCATAAGTATTTGCCATGCAGCCTTAACAACAAAATTGAGTAGATTTTATTCCAGTCATTTTTAATTAATTTTAATAACAATTTTTTTTTTTAAAAACAAGAAATTAATTTTGTTAAATAAAGTTTACATATTAAATTTAGTGAAATCTACAAACCCACAGAATGACTTTTTACAGTGCATAAGCCTTTGCACTTGAATATTTTAATAAGAGAAGGGTGGGGGTCAGTTGTAACATTCTGGCTGCAACCGAATATGCATACTACCCTACTATAGAGTAGGTGAAAAACAGTATAAGAAAAGAGTAGTATTTCCAAATACACAGCATTCATGAAACAGTAGGCAAAAAGTCCTCGGATGACCTACTATATCGGATATTCTTAGCACACATCCAATTAACACTTTACTATCCCATGAGGCCCCGGGAGAGCATTTGTGAAAGGCAACTGATGCTGGTAGTTCATATGACAATGATAATGTGACCAATGTGGTATGCCCGGATTACATTCATACGTCACACATAGCCTGCTATATAGAACATAGTATTTTAATTATAATTTTGGACACAGCCTTCCTGATATTCCAATCAGGAACAAGCTAAATTGATGTCACTAAATAGCCTTTTAACATTTTAGTACCAAAAGTATATTTTGTGGATAAGAACATACATTTAAAATCTGCTGAATATTTTGATTTTATCATCAATTTTTATGCACATGAAACAGAAATATCTTAACTGACTAAAAGTATATAGAAAAAGACATGGTAAAATTTTGCTCTAAGGTTTTAAAGCAACAAGCACATTTATACCATCAGGACTTCCAGAGTGTTGTGGATGGCAGTGCTGGTGAGTGACATTGACAGAGCCCCAGTGCATTCCCCAAAACCACAGGAAAGGTCAAAGAGCTCATGCCACAGAGACACTGATCTAAGCTGAAGCCCCACAAGGTATACCGCAGGTGCACGTCGTTTCCGATTTTACACTCAACACTACCTTTATGTAGGTTGACCCATACAATAGTGCTTTCCTCAGTGTCTCACTCCATCTCTCTTCAACTAGAACTTTTGAAAGAAGCCCCAAGGTACTGGGAAGACAGTTTTCTAAAGATTCGATAATTTGAGAGCAACTTGTCATTAGCAATTGAGCAAAGTGCTGTTTCCATGTAAAAACTGTTCCTGAGACAATTATTTTGACATTTCTAGGGAGCATCTGTCAGTGTTGAGGTTACATTTTCTCAGATTACCTGTCAAAATGTATTGAATGTCTCCTTGTGAAATCTCAGTAAAAGCGTCTCCTGTACCTCTAAGCTGAATCAATTCCTTTGAGGCAATTTGTATAAAATTACTATCTCTAAATTTTACCATGAAGACAATAAATAGGGGAAGTTTTCTAAAGATGCTGAAAAAGTCACTGCTTATTAGGCATTTGTTTACTACTAGATATTGAAGAATATATATAATTGTAATTGCAACTTTATTTCTCATAAATATTTCTATATCTCACAATGTGACTATATCTTTGTCACGTTTTGTTTACTCTGCGGTGGAAACAGGCTTACATGCAGAATCACACAAAAAGGATTATTACAAGATAAAGACATTAGTATTTGGCTAGTCATGTGATCTCAACATGACACCCCCTATATGTAAAGCTTTTATTAGATTATGAGCCTTGTACGTGTACTTCATTATAGTGTTTGGGAAAGATGGTTGAATTTTTTTTTTACAGTTCCATTTAGTAAGGCCAAAACACAGACATACACACTTCACCTTCTAAGAAAAAAGCTAAATCTTTACTTTAATTAAATATTAAAATAAATATCTGAATATTGAATACATGAATAATATTAAGATTTTCATAAATAATATTAATTATAACATTTTAAATACTTTAAAATATTCCTTAGGTTATGTAAACGGGGCAGAATCTAACAAATTGTGAATGTGTGCTGCCAATTAAGAAAAAAAAATGTCATTAAATATTTACAAGAAATATGAATGGTATTCATAAACAATAATCATAAGAATTCCTTCATTGATGTCTTGCATCGGTGGCTTATTCTTATTTCTATTCCAGCATCCAACCAAAAAACAGAGGGAAATGCACCCCAGGCAGATAAATGGATCATATCAGTATTCGGCGTCTGTGGGTGAATAGGACTCATCTTCATTCTGTCTCTGAGAGAGCTCATTGTCCTGTTGATCCTCAGATCAGCTCTGTGCTGGTTTGGAGTCAGTCAGAGTCTCACTATTGCTTTGGTTTAGTTCATGACTGTCTTCTGCCGACGGGACTGACAGCAGCCCGAAATAGAAACCGGTCCTGGAGATTCTGCCGTCAATTGGGCAGAAAATAGGAGATGACAGTGGAGCCTGCCCTGCCTGCTGAAATAGATCAGCTCCCCGATGGATTTAATGTCATTATTACCTTTCAAATGCACTGCGCAAAACGCATCAGCTGGCTTAGAAACGCCACAGCGTGTTACAGAGCAGGTAGTACATGCATACGGCAGTGTGATGGCTTTGACAGGCGAGTCCAGGGAGGCAGATGGCTCTGTGCGGCTGCTTCTAACTGTATTAGATTCTGGCCTTTGCTTGCTTTCTTTCTCTCTGTCTCTCTCACCTTAATGGACCCAACCTTTACTCCTCCTAACTGTCTCTCTGTAGACGTGGCAAGGATATTCTGCAGATTGCAGTTCACTGAAAAAAGGGGCCAAGGAAAGCACAGATCACTGTGAATTCACAGTCTTACAAAGATCAAAGGGTCATCAGGATGAATACTTATGTTCTGTTTAGACTGACTGTACTGTTTTGATGTTTTGTTGTATGATGTACACTAAGTTCGTTGTTCGTAGGACGTAGAACAGCATTCATTTGAAATAGAAATCTTTTGTAACATTATCAATGTCTTTACTGTCACTTTTGATCAAAGTAATGCATCCTGACTGAATAAAATGATTAACTTCTTTAAAAACTGTTGAACTGTAGCGTACATGTAAAAATTATATATATATATATATATATATATATCTCAGTGGTTGACCCCAAACAAAACACAATGGTTGATTTTTTTGGGAAAGAGGGGACAAACAGAGCAGCTCCTGTAAGTCTAGCTTTTCCTCAGATCAGAGTGAAGCCACACTAGCTAAGGGGCCTTAAGTCTCAGCGAGACGTTGATGGGCTCCTCAGGAGCTGTGAATGTGAAACTGGCAGGAGAGGAAATCCATGGAGTGCGTTGGTGTGATACACTCTCTCCATCAAGGGGAAAAGGGCTTTTCGCAGAGGGGAGCTGGCGGGGGGCATCAAAAGAGAAGATGTGTAGTAGATCTCCTCTATCCAGGACAAAGATGGTCAACTCATCTTGATCAAATGGAGATGTTTACATATTTAGGATATTTTTTTCATAGTAGTATTATTTTTAGGCAACATATAATTGGGACAATGGACTCAACCAGTGGCGTGAGTATGATGACCAACAGCAGATAGTGTTTAGAGAAACCGGTTAGAATTTTTAAAAAGAAATTTGGAGAAATTTAGCATTAGCTATTTATTAATATAAATTTAATATTAGTTATCACTTGCTCATCAGTGGATCCTCTGCAGTGAATGGGTGCCGTCAGAAAGAGTCCAAACAGCTGATTAAAAAACCATCACAATAATCCACAAGTAGCCTAATGCAAATAATCCATAAACTGCATGTTTGTAATACACAAATACTTCATGAAGACATTTTTTTTATTTCAAATAATCATTTCAAATATTTAAGGTATCAGTACTCGACCCATAATATTGCTTTCTCTAGTGAAAAAGTCATCTGGTCTGAAACAGGAGAGAAATATGCACAGATCAAGCACTGTTTACAAGCAAAAACAGTCCAGAACAGTTTTAAACAAATATGAGTAATGCATCCTGACTGAATAAAATGATTAACTTCTTTAAAAACTGTTGAACTGTAGCGTACATGTAAAAATTATATATATATATATATATATATATATCTCAGTGGTTGACCCCAAACAAAACACAATGGTTGATTTTTTTGGGAAAGAGGGGACAAACAGAGCAGCTCCTGTAAGTCTAGCTTTTCCTCAGATCAGAGTGAAGCCACATTAGCTAAGGGGCCTTAAGTCTCAGCGAGACGTTGATGGGCTCCTCAGGAGCTGTGAATGTGAAACTGGCAGGAGAGGAAATCCATGGAGTGCGTTGGTGTGATACACTCTCTCCATCAAGGGGAAAAGGGCTTTTCGCAGAGGGGAGCTGGCGGGGGGCATCAAAAGAGAAGATGTGTAGTAGATCTCCTCTATCCAGGACAAAGATGGTCAACTCATCTTGATCAAATGGAGATGTTTACATATTTAGGATATTTTTTTCATAGTAGTATTATTTTTAGGCAACATATAATTGGGACAATGGACTCAACCAGTGGCGTGAGTATGATGACCAACAGCAGATAGTGTTTAGAGAAACCGGTTAGAATTTTTAAAAAGAAATTTGGAGAAATTTAGCATTAGCTATTTATTAATATAAATTTAATATTAGTTATCACTTGCTCATCAGTGGATCCTCTGCAGTGAATGGGTGCCGTCAGAAAGAGTCCAAACAGCTGATTAAAAAACCATCACAATAATCCACAAGTAGCCTAATGCAAATAATCCATAAACTGCATGTTTGTAATACACAAATACTTCATGAAGACATTTTTTTTATTTCAAATAATCATTTCAAATATTTAAGGTATCAGTACTCGATCCATAATATTGCTTTCTCTAGTGAAAAAGTCATCTGGTCTGAAACAGGAGAGAAATATGCACAGATCAAGCATTGTTTGGATTACTTGTGGATTATTGTGAAGTTTTTATCAGCTGTTTGGACTCATTCTGACGGCACCTATTCACTGCAGATGATCCATTGGTGAGCAAGTGATGTATTGCAAAATTTTTCCAAATCTGTTCCAATGCAAAAACAAACTCATCTACATTTGGTTGGCCTAAGTGTGAGCAAATTTAAATTTTTGGGTGAACTATTCCTTTAAACACTTAGGAATGGATAAGATCATTGCATTTTAATTAATTAATAAATAAGAAATGGTATATGTGAAATCCAATTCAAGAAAGTCATTCAGTTGCTCAGTTTACCTCAGATTACTCACTTTATATACATACAGAGTAGCTGAATGACAATAAAAGCTGACTGGACTTAAACAAGCTTCAAGTTTTAATGGATTTCATTCAGGGATGGTCTTCCCACCTCGTGTGAAGCTTAGTGCTTTTAAAAAGCATCAAGTGTGGGATTATGTTTCTCTTGTCTACAGAATTATGCAAGAAGATAAACATATTCCCCTCTCGCATGTAGGATTTTCTTGTTGGACTGGGAAGAACCTACTTAGAATTCATGCAGACTGCGAGTGTGGCGCTCCCCTAAATCCACTTTGACAATCCATGAAAATGTGATCTGCAGGTCAAATCCTGAATTATTAGCTCATCCAGTCTGGAATGATGAAGGGAGTGCAAATCATAAGATGAATAATTTTTTTTTTTTTCTTTTCCCTTCTTTTGCTTTTTAGCTTAAGAAAAAAAAAATCCCAACATTGTTGGTGTTAAATATGCAGTGTGGAAAATCTGAGTCCCGAAGCACAATTTTTATGGCAGCGTTTGTGATAAATATGTGAGTGGGACAATAAACAAATAGAACACAAGAAGTTAAAAACCTGCTGGCCATTGTGTGAACTCGAAAGGATGTGACATGTGTTTCGGCCCATCACATGCCAGCACCGACTCTCGCTCTTACTCTCATTCCAGACAATGCCAGCTCTAGTTAGGAGTCTCACAGGGCACAGACAACATTTTCACTCCTTTCGAATTGTTTTTTGAAAATCGACAGCTTTCTATTGGTCTCCTTCACTCAGGCCAGATCTATGGGAATGTCTAACAGCTCTCTCGGCTAAATGTGGATGCCAATCAAACGGACGTTCTCTGTGAATGAAATGAAAAATTGAGGGCAGGGCCGCTGTTGTTTTTATAAACAAGATTTCATTAGGATTCAGGCTGTAAAATTGGGATGAAAGCAACATTTGCTGTAAGACCCTTTTCCACAACGTATCGATCCGGTTTTATTGACCACATGACTCTCAATGGTACTACTTTTACACAGTCTTGTCACAATCAACTGTTTTGACTCTTATTGACACTATTTCTAGCAGCAAGTTTACCGAAAGGCTAAACTGCGGAAGGGAAAAAAGAGCCCTCCAACTCTCCACTTTCCTGAAAGCCTTATCTAATGATCTTTCTCTCACAAACACACCACTCTCAGTCAATATGTTTGTCTGGACTGACAAGAGAGAGCCCACACCAAGTGCGACAGTTTAGAGTCAAATGGCTCAAAGAGCTCAAGGTCTCTTTACCATGGCTGACACCTGGGCACACACAGGCATTCATTCTCTGTAGTCTATGGGCTCTATTGCTGGCTGTGTCATCATCAGAC
>NW_015637152.1:30698-32565 GCF_001515625.1 Sinocyclocheilus rhinocerous
TTGTTTGGATTACTTGTGGATTATTGTGAAGTTTTTATCAGCTGTTTGGACTCATTCTGACGGCACCTATTCACTGCAGATGATCCATTGGTGAGCAAGTGATGTATTGCAAAATTTTTCCAAATCTGTTCCAATGCAAAAACAAACTCATCTACATTTGGTTGGCCTAAGTGTGAGCAAATTTTAAGCAAATTTTAATTTTTGGGTGAACTATTCCTTTAAACACTTAGGAATGGATAAGATCATTGCATTTTAATTAATTAATAAATAAGAAATGGTATATGTGAAATCCAATTCAAGAAAGTCATTCAGTTGCTCAGTTTACCTCAGATTACTCACTTTATATACATACAGAGTAGCTGAATGACAATAAAAGCTGACTGGACTTAAACAAGCTTCAAGTTTTAATGGATTTCATTCAGGGATGGTCTTCCCACCTCGTGTGAAGCTTAGTGCTTTTAAAAAGCATCAAGTGTGGGATTATGTTTCTCTTGTCTACAGAATTATGCAAGAAGATAAACATATTCCCCTCTCGCATGTAGGATTTTCTTGTTGGACTGGGAAGAACCTACTTAGAATTCATGCAGACTGCGAGTGTGGCGCTCCCCTAAATCCACTTTGACAATCCATGAAAATGTGATCTGCAGGTCAAATCCTGAATTATTAGCTCATCCAGTCTGGAATGATGAAGGGAGTGCAAATCATAAGATGAATAATTTTTTTTTTTTTCTTTTCCCTTTTTTTGCTTTTTAGCTTGAGAAGAAAAAAAAAATCCCAACATTGTTGGTGTTAAATATGCAGTGTGGAAAATCTGAGTCCCGAAGCACAATTTTTATGGCAGCGTTTGTGATAAATATGCTAAACTGCGGAAGGAAAAAAAAAAAAAGAGAGCCCTCCGACTCTCCACTTTCCTGAAAGCCTTATCTAATGATCTTTCTCACAAACACACCACTCTCAATCAATATGTTTTTCTGGACTGACAAGAGAGAGAGTGCGACAGTTAAGAGTCAAATGGCTCAAAGAGCTCAAGGTCTTTTTTTCCATGGCTGACACCTGGGCACACACAGGCATTCATTCTCTGTAGTCTATGGGCTCTATTGCTGGCTGTGTCATCATCAGACCAAGGCAGTTCTGCCCAGAGGTACACAATGTCAAAGAACTTGCTGCGGTATATGGGAGGTAGTGACACTGACCTTCCCCCTTTTTTCTGAATTATATCGACAAAATTACTTGGGCACACATCAAATGCAACACTGCTCTGTCCTTTGTATTAAGCAATGACAGTAGTGGCAGGACATAAAAGACAGTAGTTGGCTTCATCTTAGTGGTTGTTTAATAAAACATCTGTATACTACTTGTACTACATATCTATCTACAGATACCTGCGAGTAGTTAGAGGTCTAATACTACTTATAATATAGAGGGAATAGTTTTCACAACGGCTACCGGAAAATGTTTTGTAAAAGGTTATTTAAAAAAAATAAATAAAAAAATAAAAAAAACACACATTCTTGCATTAACATTAATAGAACCTTTTCCACATAAAATGCTATCATGCTTGATAAACATTCAGAAAACATTCTGTGAAGGTTCTCTTAAAGTTACAAAAAAAAAAATAATAATTGCATTAAAGGGATAGTTCACCCAAAACGAGGAGACAAGGTTTTCAACTCACGGAAGTCTTTTAATTCAAAATCCAAGGGAATACTCGGGGCAGACAGGAGCACAGGAAACAAGGGTTGATGTGTACTCACTGGTGGTAGAGGAGCCTTGACGCAGGTGCAGAAGTTGGTCAGACACGGAAAGCTCTCCCGTCGTGGAGCCAAACACTTCCTTGAAATGATTTTTGAAAGCATCATATGAATTA
>NW_015637152.1:34555-35316 GCF_001515625.1 Sinocyclocheilus rhinocerous
TGCTGTCATCATAGATGGCCATTTGAGCACGAAGTGGAGGGTCCAGACCTTGACGGTAGGCACTGAGGAGGGCCGCCTCATTCCAGCCACTAGTCGCCGCTAGTGTGCGAAAGTGTTGTGTGTACTCACTGGTGGTGGAGGAGCCTTGACGCAGGCGCAGAAGTTGGTCGGACACGGAAAGCTCTCCCGTCGTGGAGCCAAACACTTCCTTGAAATGATTTTTGAAAGCATCATATGAATTAATTATGGCACTGTTAGCATTCCATATCGCTCGGGCCCATTCCAGCGCTTTGCCGTTTAGGAGGGAAATTAAGAAGGCTTCCTTCGAACGTTCCGTTGTGAACTTCTGCGGCTGCATCTCTATAAACAGATCCACTTGTAGAAGGAAGCCGCCACACACAGCCGCGTCACCAGCATATGAAGCAGGCAGGGCCATGGGACTTACAGGGGCAGATGATGGGGTGGTGACTGGCGTGAGAGAGGCCCTGAGGGCACTGACCAGTTCCTCGAGGACCTCTGCGGTGGATGGAAGACGGGGATCCATGGAGGTGTTGGTTATGGTCCGGTCTTCTGTCACAAACAGGCAAGAGACAAGAGGAGTTCAGGTAAACAGAGGGGTTTATTGTCAATGCTGTGATGGTCAGGATCGAAGGCAGGTGAGTATGAGAGATATGTGAGAGTTCTGGGTTTCTTAGCTTCTTGGTAATCTGGGTTCTGATAGTTGCAGGAATCCTGGAGATGAACCGGGGCTGAGGAGAATC
>NW_015637152.1:38069-47550 GCF_001515625.1 Sinocyclocheilus rhinocerous
CTCGAGGCTGCCGGGGAGGTGGATGGTCGGATGAAACCTTGCTTAAGAGCCTCCTGGATGTAATCCTCCATGGCCTTGCGCTCTGGGATGGACAGTGGGTATACTCTACCCTTAGGGAGTTTTGCCCCAGGCAGCAAGTCGATGGCACAGTCCCATGGCCGTTGCGGTGGAAGGCGAGTGGCTGCCTGCTTACTAAAGACATCCTGGAACGCCGCATAGTCAGATGGGACGGTCGGTGTTTCTTGAGGTTCTGGACTTTCAACAAGGGTGGAAGCAACTTGAGCCTTGACGGGGCGTGGAAGTGGTACGGGTAGAGTGCTGAGACAGTTTCTATGGCATGACTCGTTCCAGCGAGTGATATCACAGGGTTCCCATCTGACCTCTGGAGAGTGGAGAGTGGAGAGTGAGCCAGGGGCGTCCCAGGATGATATCCACTGTGGGTCCCTCTAGTACCAGGAAGGAAATGATTTCCTCATGCAGACATCCGATCCTCAATCTTAGCGGTGGGGCGCGAAACTGCACCCGCCCATGCCCTAGCGGCTTTCCCTGAATCGTATCGACTCGGAGCTCCCGGGCTTGACGTAGGCGGGATAGATGGAGATGATTTAGGAGGTCATAGGATATGAAATTGCCCAAAGAGCCCGAGTCGACGAGGGCTGAAACTGAAACCGAGAGGTCTTGGGTTAGCAGTTGCACTGGTAGCAGGGATAATGTCGATATTTCTGGTTCTATTTGGAGGGTACTCACCGCCGGGCATGGGGGTTTGACTGGGCAGAAGCTGATGAAATGTCCTGGAGCACCACAGTAAAGGCAGAGTCCGGCCGCTAAGTGGCGAGCGCGCTCGGCACGAGTGAGTCGGGTAGAATCCATTTGCATGGGCTCTGGTACAGAGGGACCGCTGGTGGACGCGAAGGGCTGGTGGGCGGCTTCGTGGGGCTGGCAGGCGGACAACCGTTGCGAGATGCGAGTGGCTCGTTGTAGGAAGCCCTCTAGTCCGATGTTGTCATCGTAGATGGCCATTTGAGCGAGAATGGGAGGGTCCAGACCTTGACGGTAGGCACTGAGGAGGGCCGCCTCATTCCAGCCACTAGTCGCCGCTAGTGTGCGAAATTGGAGTGTGTACTCACTGGTGGTGGAGGAGCCTTGACGCAGGCGCAGAAGTTGGTCGGACACGGAAAGCTCTCCCGTCGTGGAGCCAAACACTTCCTTGAAATGATTTTTGAAAGCATCATATGAATTATGGCACTGTTAGCATTCCATATCGCTCGGGCCCATTCCAGCGCTTTGCCGTTTAGGAGGGAAATTAAGAAGGCTTCCTTCGAACGTTCCGTTGTGAACTTCTGCGGCTGCATCTCTATAAACAGATCCACTTGTAGAAGGAAGCCGCCACACACAGCCGCGTCACCAGCATATGAAGCAGGCAGGGCCATGGGACTTACAGGGGCAGATGATGGGGTGGTGACTGGCGTGAGAGAGGCCCTGAGGGCACTGACCAGTTCCTCTAGGACCTCTGCGGTGGATGGAAGACGGGGATCCATGGAGGTGTTGGTTCTTGGTCCGGTCTTCTGTCACAAACAGGCAAGAGACAAGAGGAGTTCAGGTAAACAGAAGGGTTTATGGAGAATCGGGATAGCGGAGACGGCATAGACTTCTGGAGGTAAGGAAACAACAGGTAGTTATGCAGGTAAGGAGTCTGGCAGTGTTCAGGTAGTCAACGGTAGACCGGACACTGGAATATTATGTGGAGTGAGAAGATATAGCAGGCTTGATTGGTGATGCAGGTGATCAGAATTCGGGTGATTGGGATCTGGTGTGTGTCGGAGGAGGTGACTGTGCTGACGTGAGTGATTGTGACGATTTCCTGACAATTATAACTAGATGGCCATTTGATATTCTTGTTTAAAATAACTGTATCCATGAGTGAAACAACAGCAATTAAAATCCGTTTGAGTCTTATACAAATGTATACAATATACAGTATATATACAGTATTTGTTCATTCTGACCTCCAAACAAAGACAAACTAAAGGTTTATCTTCACCTGAGAAGAATTTGTTTTATATATATGTGGTTGAATCAGGTAAAGATAAACCTTTTTGCAGCATAGTCTACATCTTTTTATACTGATCCCTTTGTGGGTTAAGTTTAAAAAAGAGCTTCGGGTTGCCTACAGTGACTGTATTGTGATTCTGTTGAAAAAAACCAAGGTGGAGCAGTGCAAGTGATCTATTTTTTAAGGCAAGAGTACAAACCTTTCCAGATGTATCTGTCGGTTGGAAGATTCACAGAATGCTATTATAATGTTGTTGTCAAATCCTAGGTTTACTCTGTTGTCTCATAGGTGACTGGTATTGCACATTGTTATAACTGTCTTTTTTAAGTGTATTGTATTGTTTTGTATTCTATACTGTCTGTTTTATTGTTTTACTATTGGAATTGAGTCTGGAAATAAAGTTGAATGAATGAATGAATTCTGTTATATTTCAACTGTTTAATAAACAAGTAAACAGGGTTTATTTTTTCATAAATGTTATCAGATAGATATTGAGGCAAGTTGCCACATATGTTTTATATTATTTTACTATTACTATTTTAAATTTACATTTAAATGCATTATTTATGATTTATTTTGTTTAGTAATTGTTGTTTTTTATTAATGTTACTGAAAAGTCGTTACAATTATTTTAAATACAACTATGTTGGTGTTTTTACTTTAGATTTGATTGTATATTTTAAAAAGGTTTTCTTCTTAAATCAACAGTAGTGTAATAATTTACCCTATTTAGTGTGACAACAGCTTGATTAACTGTATTTTTCAATAACTGTGAAAATGTTAAATTGTTTAATTTTTATATTTAAGAGTTACATGTTATTATATGTTGTAGGTTTTTTTCCCTTTCTCTACAGTAATACACTTAAAAACACCCTGCAAATATTCAGTAAAGTAAACTGTGACAACAGGCTTCAGTCCCCTCGATTCAGAAGAAATCACCAATATAACATGGCAGTGATGATTATAACAAAAGCACACAAAATAAAGATGAAATTATTGTTTAAATTAAAAAAAAGCGTTGTGTATGTTTATGAAGACAAATGCAACAGAGTCCAGTACAGTTCCCGACAAACGGCTCCTCAAAAGCATCTGACAGCGACCGTTTCTCACCATTTTTCACATCCATTTTTACTTCTTCCTCCCTCTCTGTCTCCTTGCCCCGCAAGCCTTCCACAGCTTGTTAAATCACACCATGTCACGCTGCTTGATTGCAACAGTCAAGATCTAACATATGCCACCTGTGGGTGTGCTTTAAAGTCTGTAAATTATATTAAGCCTATAAAAAAAGATCAGCTATCACAGGCCCATGATGGACTGGAATAATTATGGTGGGTCTCATTTTGGCTGTAAAGCTCACGCAAGACAAAGAGGTAGAAAGGAAGAATGATCGAATAAAATCATGTGTGTACCCCAAGGAGACAGCGTGCGAGATTCAGTGCTCCAACCCCCCATCAGGAGACAGAAGCATCTCATCATGCAACCATAAACAATGGCTATTATATCACACAAGCCATTATTTCGTAAAATACGTCTGAATACTGAAAAGAATGTGTTAGACTTCTTAAACCGAGCTCTGTGTACATTTCAGTCTTATTATGACTAATTAATTTTATGGGCGTGGTTTATTTAGATTAATCTCACTGAATATAAGTAGCATCTCCACCCCCATCAGGAGACAGAAGCATCTCATCATACAACCATAAACAATGGCTATTATATCACACAAACCATTATTTCATAAAATACGTCTGAATACTGAAAAGAATGTGTTAGACTTCTTAAACCGAGCTCTGTGTACATTTCAGTCTTATTATGACTAATTAATTTTATGGGCGTGGTTTATTTAGATTAATCTCACTGAATATAAGTAGCATCTCCTGAACAAATGCTCAACACGCACTGCGGTAATTTTAGTTACAAAACACGACGCTCTCGCTGAGATGTGGCTGTTCCAGTGGTGACATGATTTAAGGGTCAGCTCAGCTAATTAACTCTCAAGCCACAGATTTCATTACCCACAGTGCTGCTGGTCTGATCAGTGTCTCTCACACTCTCACACCTAGACTGGGTTGCTGGCAGGCAACAAAGTGAGATGAACCTGTTCATGTTAAGTGTGGCTCACCTCAGTTTGCAGATGTGTTTCACACAAACATTCACTCATTCTTAACCACATATAGTGCATACATAATGTTTTCTGTTATAAAATTAATGTTTTCAGCTGACAAAATTATTGAATTAGACTGTGAGTTTAACTATGTATAAATGCTGCTCATTATGACATTTTGTCTGAGTTTGAAAATAATGCCACCAAAACTAAAAAATTCTTACCATTTCTATCCATTATCAAAGCCGATATAGCCATCTATCTATCCATCCATCAATCCATCCATCCCCTGATGTGTCCGCAGAAGGTTCTTTTAATTAAACATGGCATTAGGTACACAAATCCGTAAAGACAGCACTGTATTCTGGCCCAAAGCAACACATACTTAATTTTCCTGCAGTTTGAGAGAGTTGTTCAAACAGCAGTAATGACAACGCTGACAGGTACAAGTACAATATGTCTTTGTGTCAATATCCATCTATCTATCTATCTATCTATCTATCTATCTATCTATGTGTCTGTCTGTCTGTCTATATGGCTGTCTATCTGTTTGCAGCATGTAAGTAATCAGTGAGATATAGTCTGTCTAAGGGATTACCGGTGCTTGGCGATTAAAAAAAAAGAAAGAAAGAAAAACATATTTTCAAACAGACAAAGTCAACTCAGCAGAGCACAAATTGGTGTTGTTGAAGGAAAGCTTGTATTGATGAAATAGGTGCTTTTCAAGGAAAGTGAAGGGGTGTTACAGTTGTGACCTGGTCAGAGCAAACCACTTGCCATTTAGCTGATACTTTTATCTGAAGTAACTTGCAGTACACTAATTGCAGGGACAGCTCTTCGGAGGAACCTGGGGTTAAGTGCCTCACTCAGAGGCACAATGGTGATACAGCAGGATTGTAATCTCAATAATGATTTGATTCCTAAATCACCCTTATTTCAGATTAAAACTGAAACCCTGGTGATAGTAAGGCCAGATCCTTAACCATGAGATCACCCCACTTAGGTCACATTTTTATCCTCAAATCAGTGCAGTTATTAAAGGTAATATTTTTTTATAAATATCAGTTAGTATTCACGAAAAAGGTGTTATATTTTATTTTACAAGAAAAAATACTGGTCTTAAAATGCAAATATGTCCTTTATCTCACAATAATAACAAATCTCACAATTAATACATCTAATTTTCAGATAATCCTTCTATCGCTGCGTTAGTATCCTTACTTGTTCTTCAGAATTAAAGTATGGCAAATCAAATCTGTAAAACAATCAAACAAAAAAGGATTTGGCATAATATCATGTGTACAAGAAGTCTTATTTGAGACAATCGCTGGCATAATTTACCTCATTTATATGGTCCTTGAATAAACCAGTTAATCACTTAGGTTTTTTCTTTTGAAAGACGGAATTAAATCTAGGGGGCTGTTTGTAGCTGATGATTAAAATTTAGATATGCATCAGCGCTTTAGTCAAACATGTGGTTAACGCCTCCAGACGTCTGTGCTACCTGTTTTCAGATTCAAATTCGTCTCTCCCAGTCGGCCAAAAAAACTCCTGAGCACACCAGAAAGTGAAAGAGCATCATCTGTTCCTCACTTAGATCATCTGTTATTCAAATCTACATGTGAGCTCTGTCACCTACAGTACGAGCCAGATCCAGCATTAATGGACACTGCAGTCTGTTGTGGGATATTCAATATTCAAATGATGCTGAGGTCATGGGGTCCAGCTCATTATGAGTAATAAGAAAAGCACATTTACATTGCTTGTATACAATATGGCTCTGTCAATATGGCCTGTCCGTAAAGGGCTGGTCATAATGAACAGCTGCCAGGTATGTCTGTAATGGCATTGTTGCTGTAATTGCGGTGATATCGCGGTGAAAGGATCATTTCATATGAAGCGTTCTGGAAAAATATGAAAATGATGTAGGTTTTTTATATATATTTTTTTTTTATTTGCTACCTGTGAAATTTACTTTTAGTGAGTCAACTTCATGTGGTATTTGCATTTAATATATTACACGCCTCTATGGAGAAAGTGGTCTTATTCAAAAAGTCAGCTATGTCTTTCCCTAAAGGTTCAAATCTCAAATCGTAATGAACTACAGTGGAGGACTCTTAAAAATAATGTCACCTTGCTTATTTCTAAAAATATTTAGCTTTTTTTTTTAAATAACGTTAACAGGTTTTCAAATATTTAAAAGTAATAATAATAATAATAAATAGGTTTTTAAAGTCTAAATATAAAAGAGCAACAGCTTTTACAACTGTTCAAATAGACTTCAAGAGAGTGTAAATTCCACATGTCAGTTTCATCTGTGTGGGATGTGGCTCAATCTTGTCCAGGCCTCAAGAGAAGTAAAAACTGTTTATGTGATAATAATAAAAGAATCCTGATTTGAGGAGTTTGTTAGTGTTAATGATTTGTGAGGCAGTGTGTATTCCACTTTGATGGCGCGTTAAACCAAACCCACACACTTCTGCCAGACAGAAACAAATCAAAGTCGTCGCATTCCAACAATGACCCTGGCACAGGAATGAAAAGTAATTGTTTCTGATCGCAGTATGCAGTTATTTAAGTTCTGCCTGCTATGCAATTTCAGCATGCTGACAAATTTGTGTGTATTTGAGCATCTCAAAGAGACGAGGTGACACATGTGAAAATGTGCCATTAAGCTGGCAGGTGGCTCAATTATCCTCTTCCCAGCAATTAGGCAGCACACATCGTCATCTTCAAGGGCATCGGCAAATATGTTTTCTCACTTGTTTTCCAGCAGGATGAGTCAGCTGCAGCCAGCATAATTTTCCCCCAATTGTTTCCAAGTTGGAGGATGACATTTTACAAAACTACAAACTTCCGGCGCTCACCCCTAACAACTTGTAGAGCGTGGACCGGCTTTTTGTTTACACCCTGCCAACAGCAAATATCAGACAAAACTGCCTATTTGCACTTGGCAGAAGGAAAACGTTCACACCATCCCCCGCACACCATGCAGATCTAATAAATAGCATTTTAGGAGAATGCCGCACTAGTAAACTAAACCCGTCTGATTTAATGATGTGTTATTGTGAGACGTGTACGCCGACCGGAGAGAGGCCATGCGTGGAGACACGAAGGGAAAAGTTCTGTTTGGAAATGTGTCTGGGATCCATGATGATGATCATCAGAACATGGAGAGAAGGTCACGTTCAGTCATCAGCACAGAGGAGTAGGAAATGCACATCACTATAACCATGCTCTTGAGCACTGCGACCACAACCCTCTAAGCTCTTAAGGCTAATTCAAACCGCAACGACAGATGACGATCAATGGCGACAATCACCAAATTACAGAATGTCACTTCATAGACATTCCACGACCCACCAAATTTGATTGAACATGTTCAGTTGGCGGAAACAGGAGCTGACCAGCACCAAGCAAGCTAACAGAGAACGTTCACAGAAGATTGGCTAACACTTTGGCAAGATTCTGTCAAAGTTAGGAACAAACGTTCTTCCTGTAACATTAATACAAGTTCATTCAAAGTTACCTGCGGTTTAATAACGTCCTCAAAATGTTAGCACAAATGTTAGACTTTTTATACTTCATTAATGGAATGCTTTTTTCTAAAATGTTTTAGTTGATCGTTTGTCTAACATTTTTTAAATGTTCTTAGCTACTTGTTTTAAAACATTGAGAGAACATTCAAAATTAACATTCGAATAATGTTTGCAAAATGATACAATGGAACGTTCCCTTAATGTTTTCTATGACATTTGCATAAAAAAGAAAAAGAAAAACTGGCTGTTTTGAACAAAGTATACTTTGTTGTTTACATGTACTCTAGTGTATGAGTACAGTGTGTATGATACAAATTTCATTAGGAGCATAGTATGCGTGTGCTCTACACGCACATTCAGATTTTTCTAACCGTGTGTATAATGTACGCTCAGGTCACACATGTGCCATAAAGGGATAGTTCAACCAAAAATGAAAATTCTGTCATCGTTTACTCACCCTCAAGTTGTTCCAAACCTCTGTGAATTTCTCTCTTCTTCTGAACACAAAAGTATTTTTAAGAATGTGGGTAAACAAACAGTTAACGCTAGCCAATGGCTTCCATAGTATGGAAATAATAAAAATAATAATAATAAATTACTAATAAAATACTAGAATACTATGGTGTTCAGCAGAGGAAAGAAACACATACAGGTTTGGAACATCTTGAGGGTGAGTAAATGGTGGTAGAATTTTTATTTTGGGTGAACTATCTCTTTAAGGTGTACTGAATAGTTTCTCCATAAGATGGCAACAAAAATGTATAAAGACATTTTATCGGTGATAGCTTCTGGAGAGAAATAGCACACTGGAAAAGTAGATAAAACTTTCTAGTGCACGTGTTGAGCGCCTGTGTTTGCACACAAATCAAATCGAGCATACTTTGAAAGATTGCGTGTTTGGCTGTACATATACACTATAAGCTTTAACAAAAGCTGGGTAACAAAACGTAAAACTAACGTCAAGTTATGTTTACCACAGGCTTTATTTTACTCATTAATTGAAAACCCCCACTATAAAACCCCTTGACAGCTTGACAACTGTCGCATCCGGTGTAGACACGGTGTTAGGCTATGTTACGCTTCATTTAAAAAGTTTGTTTAAACACAATACAGTGTTTTTACATTTGGAGCGAATCTAGCCGTGAAATTGTAATTATTTGCCTTTCAGATAAACATTCCTCAGCTATTTTCAGACACAGAGCGGAAGAGTTATTTTGCAGGGTCTCTGTCACTGTTCAAAAAGTATTTAAAAAATTTAAAAGCAAAGAGGTAATACAAATCATGTACGAATTATCAGTCTATCGAACTATTACCTACAACTAGACCGGGTTTAATTAAAACCTAAAATATATTCTTTATTTAAAACCTTGTTATATCCTTAATTTGTGTTAATTATTCTAACAGTTAACCTTCTGCATTATCCATCATCATGTTTCAACATAACATTTCAAATATGTTTTCCTTACAATTAAATATATTATTTCCTTCATTTAAAGCGGTCATATGATGTGATTTCAATTTTTCCTTTCTCTTTGGAGTGTTACAAGCTCTTGGTGCATACAGAAGATCTGTAAAGTTGCAAAGACTAAAGTCTCAAATCCAAAGATATATTCTTTATAAAAGTTAAGAGTCAACCACGCCCTCCTAAAACGGCTCATTCTAACATGCCCCCACGTCTACTTCACGATGTGGGAAGATTTGCATAACAACGCCCAAATGTTCACGCAAAGAAAGAAGGCATAACTTTTATTCTCGCTGTAGTATTGTTGCCGCTGCAGCCATGTC
>NW_015637152.1:48403-50491 GCF_001515625.1 Sinocyclocheilus rhinocerous
CGTACTTACAGTCTGTGAGTCAGAACAGCCGGCATTGTAGTCTACTCTTCCAAGATCAGGAAACAGTCTGGAGCCCTGCCCCCCACACACCACCCCCAGCGCTACCAAATCTGCTTCTGGCACCACCATCTGTAGAACTGCTCTCAAAAGTTAGTCTGGAGCCCTGCTATATATGCATTGCAAATGTGGTACAATTAAAATTACTATGCAAGTACTAAAAAAAAGTCAGCTGCTGAAATGTTAAAAGGATCAGTGACTCTAAAACGGTTATAAAAACCAAACCAAATATAAATACTGAGAATGTGTTTGACATTCAAAAAAATGAACTTACACAGCAAAAGATGCAGTGACCTGTGGCTGAATGGCCTTTGGTTTTATTTAGCTGTGATTGACACACAAACAAAAGGGGATAAACGCATCACTGAATATGAGTCAAATATTGCATATTTCTGTACAAATTAAAGTGTACTCATTCTTCATGATTGATTATTAACTAATCAGTATGTCAGGGGTTCTCAACACTGGCCCTCAAGGTCCACTGTCATACAGAGGGTACGTCTCAATCAGCTCCATAGTTCACTAGGTTGTGAATTAATATATTGTGTACACGTACAATGAGAACGGAAGTCAGCAGTGTGTAGTGAGCCACTGTCCTTACCAGCGCCTGAATTCAACATCACTACTGACATTAATGCACAACAGTAAAACTGATATCTTTTTTTAATGCTATTTACAGCACATTATGATAGATACTTTGTTACATGTATGTGCAAGATTTCAGTCATAAATAAATATTTGCTAGATTAGACATTACCTGTTTAGTGATGTATGTTTATGCTGAAATATTGATGACAGACTTTCCTCAGGCATTTCAGAACAACCAAAACAACATATAGATGCTGTCAACGAGATCGGTCCGCTGGTTAGTCAATTTATCCCGTCTCATAGAGCAAAGTCACATGACTTTCTCAATGCGCATGGTGGAATTTATTCGGTAGATGTGTTTCCATCGTAGTTATACGCAAACGTTTATCCTACTCAGTTGTGCGCATAAGTTTTTTATGCACATTTTTATAATTTATGCGCATCTTGGCGTTTCCATCCAGTGTTTTTTTATGCGATAATCCAAAATGCGCATAAAAATAGGTGGATGGAAACATAGCTAATGAGCAGCAGCTCACAGCCTCACTCACAAAGACGATAATGGTCATATTTTTAAACTTAAAAAGGCGTGCACAGTTTCCTTGATGACAGCCAGATTAAACAATCATGATCAAAGCAATAAGGTAAAACAACCAATAGGAATTGTTTCAGCTTGGTAATAGTTTTATTGTTGGTAACAATAATGATGATAATTATATTTTAACATATCATTATAAAAAAATTGTAAAATGCTAATAAAATAATAATAATAAAGTACATAATTTAAAAGGCAGAAATTTATTTTGCATATTGTTGAAGACATACGTTGATTCAATGTACAGATCTTGTCCAAAAAAAATCAACGTTGATTTATAAATGTTTTTGGTAACCTTTTTCAAACATTTAGCATTAAACATTATTTCAACGTTGTTTCAAATTTGAAACAACAACTGACATTATTTCAACTGTATTTCAACATTGAAGCTCGGTCATATGCCGGCTGGGTATAAACCGATTTTTTCAGTTTTTAACAGCATTTACATTTTAGGTTTTTCATCTGTCAAGCAGATCGCGTTTCATGGGATTGATCAATGTAAGGCTGTGTTTACTTCTTTTTCTGACATTTATATGATGATCTTTTTAAATATTTACAACTGAAAATGATGTGTTCCCTTTCAAGGGAACTTCGAACTGCGTCCTCTAGGGGTCGCTATGGGGAATGCCTCGTCGTGACCCGTGTCTGAAGCATACATTGAAAAAACACCAACAACACGTTGACCGGTGACAGCCCATGACGTCACTACCGGTGCGACTATTAGTATAAATAGGCACCGGGAGAACATGTCATTCTCTTCTTCGTCTTCACTGACCGGTCTGTTTGAAGCGTGCATTCCAAAAAGCAAAGTAAGAGCTTTTTCTTTCCTACTATGGCGAGCACTAGCGAAG
>NW_015637152.1:51497-51793 GCF_001515625.1 Sinocyclocheilus rhinocerous
TATCCTATTATTATGGCGAGCACTAGCAGAACGTTTAGAGGATGAGTGCATCCGTGTTGTCGTTGTTTAACATCTGATGACACACACGATCTATGCGTTATTTGTTTGGGCGAAGAGCACGCACACAATGTCTCCGAGGGGGCAATCGCACTGCGAGCGTTTTTCCGAGGAGAGCTGAGTGCACCGCACCACGGATCTCGCTCTCCGTGCTACTAAGCAGGCCGCCTCTGCTATGCGCAGGTCCATGGCGGCTATGGTAGTGACGGAGGGACATCTGTGGGTGAACCTAGCAGATA
>NW_015637152.1:51909-59359 GCF_001515625.1 Sinocyclocheilus rhinocerous
GCTCCTCCTCCGCCTGCGGGTAGGGGTAGGAGGAATCGCGGGTCAAAGGGAGGTAGGCAAGACCTTAGGGATGTGATCCAGACAAGGCGTCAGCGTTTTCGTCCAGATCAGAGTGATACTTGAGTATATACTCATTTCCTTCGGGGGTTTTACATCTGCCCTTTTCTTCCGCTTCCTAATTCCCCTATAACCACCAGCACTCCACCTGACCGAGGTTAGGTAGGAATTTCCTGCATTACAGTCTCCTATGCTGGACCTATGATGTTTTGGTTGGTTCTATGACTTCATAGCAACCACCTTACTGATGGTCCGGACTAGAGGCTTCTCTGGAATCGCCTCTGGAACGGGGTTTGGTTAGAGCCCCGTTCACCTTGGGCGTCACTCCACCTAGGTATCCTAGGATACCTACTTTAACAGGGTGTTGCTACTAGGGGTCTGTTGAGACAGTTCTTTTCAGAGCTTATGCAAGAGCAAGCGGTAGCCCCTGTGTGACAGGCCAAGACTTAGTATGATACTAGGCTCTTGGTTGTATCCCCTTAAAGGAATTCAATTTGATTCCAAGCCTGGAGCTCTACCCCGGGCCCAGGAGTTTGGCCCTAACAGGTAAGTTTGGGTATGTAGCCTAGGCCTTTGGCCATAGGGGATAAAGTCACGGACAGCCGTCTGACATCCCAGGGGCAACTCCCATGAAAATGGTAAAGTTGGTACGGTTACATAAGTAACCTGAGACGATTTTTTTATTCATAGTGGCTGCACAGCTGATTAACGACCAGGACTCTGAAACTGGTAAATATGCATCTTCATTTTCTGCATTAAAAATTTTCTTTTTGTAATAGCTCGACCTAAGTGGGCCTCGAACCCTATGCGCGGCCATTCTGTCAACTGAGCTAAGCTATGGCTAAGCACTACACACTCTATGTAGCTGCAATCAGGAGCACAAGGTTTTCCTCACCCGTCTGTTAACTTGCGACAAACGGTATCTTTTTCTAGATTTGCAACTTCTGGTCACGCAGCCTGGATTTATTGATTTGACGCAGGAAAGCGAGGACCAATCGCCTGGACCGAGCTTCACAGCGGTTGATACACGGTAGCGAGAGAGCAGTGACTGTGTTCCAGCGCGCGGTCCTGAGAGAAAGAGAATAACCGTTGTTCGTGTGTTGCCAGTATTAAGACAAGATTATGACGAAGTATACAACGGTATACAACAAGAGTCCATTTATGACAAGCTGTTTTGTTATATTTTAAGTAAGGGCGTATGTTTTGATTGCTTAAGTAGGCTTACACCGAGTTGAGTTGTGTGGTGAATCCTGTAGGCTAGCGGACTGAGCTGGTGGCGTGTACTGTCGGTGAACAGCATAGAGTAGGGGTGCCCAACCCTGGTCCTGGAGATCTACCTTCCTGCAGAGTTCAGTTCCAACCCTGATCAAACACACCTGTCTGTAATTATCAAGTGCTCTTTCAGACCCTAATTAGTTGGTTCAGGTGTGTTTGATTAGGGTTGGAGCTAAACTCTGCAGGAAGGTAGATCTCCAGGAACAGGGTTGGGCACCCCTGGCATAGAGCATGGTTCGTGCCTCGCCTCTGCATGCTCTCCTAAAGTGTTTATTGTTTATAATTAGCCTATTTAGCTAATATTACAGTTTTTTTAATAGTAACTTGCATTTATGTGACATTGTTATTATCTATACTGATTTATTTTTAGAAAAGTCTGTTTAGTTAATTTGTAATAGTAATAGTAATTTGCTTTTATTCTTTAGCTTTTATTATTTCTGCATTTACTAAATATTTAATTTTAATGTTGATGCTTTTGTTATTTGCTATGATTTATTCTACAATAATCTGTTAAGTTAATTTGCTTTTATTTCTTAATTTTAATGTTTTAATTCTATCATTGAATGGCTTCTCGTCATTTTGCATCTTTGTATTATTTGTTACCACTTTGTATTTTTGAATGCTTTGTAGCCAATTTGTATTTTTCATTGGTTTATCATTTTGTATCTTTGAATGGTTTGTTATAGTTTTGTATTTTGTGACTATTACTTTTGTTGCTTCTAACAAATATATATATATATATATATATATATAATAAGATAAAATAATCAAATAAAAACAAAAAAAAACTAAATAACTTACAATAGACGCTGAAAAAAATGCACACAGCCTTCATTCAGATCAAACTCTCTCAGACCTGTTACAGAGCGCTTTCGAAATGCACATAGAGAGATTGCATTTTATGTGCGACAGATTGCAGCAGCTAATAAATATGCATCCAAATTCGTCAGAAGATGCTTCTGATTACACAATACAAAATATTCATGATTTGCAACAATTAAAAATGGAAATAGAACAAAGTCTAAATATTAATTTCTGCGATCAATTACAGGTCTTATTAAACCTGCACAACCAAGGGCTATGCCAAAACGTGGTACAGAACGGCGGTGCAATAACCAATCCTACTAATGCCGCTGCTCCGTTGGCTAGCACTATGCATTCGTCAGCTACCCCTTGTGGTACTGGGGATCGTCGAGTACAGGCATTGGTCCTCCTACAGGTAATATCGACATCACGCAACCCTCTGCCCATGCGACTACCCCTCTCGGAACTGTTCGGGTATCACATTTAACCTAGGCCATGATTTAACAGCGTGAAATCGCGTAAGACTATGAATATGAGGGAAAAAAGGGCAACAGATTTAGCCTCATATCAGAGTTTTTTAACACGAAAACATTTAGGAAATAGCATAATTTGAGCTTAACTCTGACTGGACCCAGGTTGAAATACCCCGTTTTAGCACCGGGTAATATTTACGATGTTAATCTCTTTACCGATCAAATTGAAAAAAAAAAAATACAGAGCAATGATCAGTTACTGTCTGATGATGCAGTCGAGATCAAAGCCGATGTGGCCATGAACAGACAAGGAGGCGGCCGTCGTAAACTCACAGATTTGACGCTTGACCAGGTGATCAAAAGAAAAAAGATGAGCTTACTTTGTCTGAAAAATATTTCAAATAAATTATGCTTCTCTATCTGTCTCGTGCGTTTTCTCGATCCACAATTACCCGAGAGCGAATTAGAAAGCAGGGCAGCTGTCATCCACAATGACGGAGGCTTCTCAATCCAAGACAAGATCGGTCTTCATGATATAGCGATGTTTGAAAATCTGACGGGCATCAAAATCTTTGTTTTCACAGGATAAGTGCAGTGCGTTAGAAACATACAAAAATCATGACTCAGGGTTCGTACGGTCATGAAAAACCTGAAAAAATCATGGAATTTTAAAACACCAATTTCCAGGCCTGGAAAAGTTTTGGAAAAATAAATAAACCCAGAAAGTTTTGGAAAAGTCATTGAAATATATTTCACAAAACTCTGTATAATAGAATTGTGTTTAATCCGGTCCTGAAATTCGGTGCGGGATTGCGCATAGGCTATTTCGCATAGTTTTACTCATTCCCGCAGCTTTTGACTTTAAAATGATGGATATTCACACATTTATTCAATAGCCTATAGCATGTAGGTTTCATCAGTAAATAATCAAACCTACCCTACAGACTGAGCCATCCTGGCCACACAGTTAAATAAATGATAATATTCAGTGATGTGATATGTGAAATGTAAAGTAACGTCTGGCGCAGTTGCAGCTTGTACTTATTATTAAAACAAGAAAGCAAACGAGTAGCATTAATAGTCATTCATTTTAGTTAACATATGCTATGATAATTTGAACAGATTTTTATTCTTATTGTAAAATAATGGAACATTTAGGTCATGAATATTGTCTAAAAATTTATTGGTAAAAATGTGTACGAACCCTGATGACTAATCTCACCCTAAAATGGTCTGCCTTTATTTACACGATGAACATTACTATATGATACTGAATCTGACTACGTTCATAAGTGCTATGTATATGAATTCTGCTATAAAGGCTACTCAAAACCCCAAGATCACCATTTGTCTGCAACGTGTATTTTGATCGAGATTGCTTCAAATACCCTAAAAGAACCGTGCATTGCTCAGCGTGCTTGTGTTATTGTAAATTGAGCTACTGCTACGAAATGCATAAGAAGACGCCACCCAGTTAAGAAAATTCACCTTGTGGCATTATAAAATATTGTAAACTATGTAACAGGCAATATGAAATTAAAGGCCGTGGTCTCAAACAGCACAAATGCGCTCCGCACCGATGCAGCAATTGCGGCGAAGAACTGCCGGGTCAAAGGTTACATCAATGTTTCATACAACCCCAACCGAGGAGTCTAGCAAAAAAAAAATTTTCTACGATTTTGAAACTCGTTATGAAAATGGAAAGTTAGTTAGTTAGTTAGTCCTCTTCGCCTCTAGCAAGACATAGGGCATCAACGACTGTCCTCCATCTGACCCTGTTAGGGGCCGTTCTCTTGGCTTCCGCCCATATCAGGTTTTTATTTGACAGTTCTTCTGTCACTGTCCGCCTCCACGTTCTCCTCGGACGGCCTTTTCTTCTGTGCCCCTGAGGATTCCAGTCGAGAGCTTTTCTGGTAACGCTCTCTGCGTCCTTTCTCAGGGTGTGTCCAATCCATCCCCATTTCCTTCTTCTGATGTCCTTCCATATTGGTCCTTGCTGCGTCCTTCTCCACAGGTCTTCGTTCGAGATCACTCGCGGCCACCAGATTCCCAGAATATACCGAAGCTTCCTGTTGACCGATGCTTGGATTTTGTTCTCTAGAGATCTGGTCATCCGCCAGGTTTCCGAGCCATACAGGAGGACGGATTTCACATGTGTGTTGAAAATCCTGAGCTTCGTTTTCAGCCTTATATTTCTGGCTCGCCAGACTTGCCTCAACATCGCGAAGGCCTGATTTGATTTTCTAATCCGTGCAGCAATGTCCTCTTCTGTACCACTTGTCGTACTCACAACACTGCCCAGGTAGGTGAACTCTCGTACTCTCTCGGCCTCTTGCTCTTCGATCTGGATAGGTGGCGCATTCGCTCCATACCTTACTCTTATTTCTTTTGTTTTGGGGACGTTGATTTTCAGACCTACTTTCTTTCCTTCTCTGGTCAGGGCCAGTGCCTTCAGTCTCATATCTTGAATCCTCTGCGACAGCAATGCAATGTCATCTGCAAAATCGAGGTCTTCTAACTTGTGGGTGAATGTCCATTGGATTCCTGTTCGCCTTTCGTTTCCGTAAGCTTGTCTTGTAGTCCAATCTAGTAAAACGAGAAACAATAAGGGACATAAAAGGCAGCCTTGTTTTACCCCTGTCTTGATATCGAAAGCTTCGGTGAGGGCTCCTTCGTGCAGAACTTGCCCACTGATGTCTTTGTAGAGGGCTTGTATAATCCGGACCATTTTTTCCGTGATTCCATAAGCTCGAAGGATCTTCCATAAGGCTTCTCGGTCGACTGAGTCGAAAGCTTTGGCGAAGTCGATGAACAAAATGTATACTCCTGCATTCCACTCTAGGGTTTGTTTGATAATAATCCTCAGCGTGGCGATTTGGTCTGTGCAGGATCTCTCTTTCCGGAATCCTGCCTATTCGTCGCGAAGTCTGGCGTCCAAGGCGCCCTTGAGTCTATCCAGGATGATCTTTGCGAGGATTTTGCTGGCGATGGCGAGTAATGTGATTCCCCTCCAGTTTCCACACTGACTGAGGTCACACTTTTTTGGTAGTTTTACTATAATTCCTTTCTTCAAATCTGTCGGTATTTCTTCTTCATTCCAAATCTTCTTCAATAGCTTCAAGAGGGCTTCAGCTGACACGCTGTCTCCTGCCTTAAATGCTTCTGGAGGAATGTTGTCGACCCCACCAGCTTTTCCATTTTTCAGGCTCTTGATAACGCGTAGGACTTCTCCTTTTGTAATTTCTCCCATGTTGATGTCGAGTTCTTCTTGGTTTTGTTCAACCTGTAATTCTTCGATTGGAGGCTCTCCGTTGAGGACTTCCTTGAAGTGTTCTCTCTATCTCGACAACTGCTCCTCTTGCGTACTTAATATTTTGCCTTCTTTGCTTCGCACTGGTTTGTTTGGATTGATTTTCTTTCCGCTTAGTTTTCTTGTAGTGTCATAGTTTCTTTATGTCATTTCTCTTTACTGCATCTTCCGCTTCGTCTGCCAACCCTTCAATATATTTCTTCTTGTCTGATCTGCATTTCCACTTCACATCTCTCACTTTCTCATTGTAGTGCGCCATAGCTCTCTGTTTCTGCAGTCTCGTCTTTGCTTTGCGGACTTCTTCTTTCGATGTTCATAGATTCATAGACTGTACCGAGCTTGATCCGTTCAACTTCACCATTCTCACAAGCTGTCGTATGGGTGTTTTCAAAACGCATTATTTCGACAGAGACACCCTGGCTCTGATGCATAACAAAGCATACATCCAACACAGTAAGACTTACTCAAAAGCTTCGATCGAAATGACTGGAATATGTGAAAAGGACCCAAAATGTAGACATTCACCACGCTTAAAACCACGGCGAAGTGTAGATCGGACGATTTTTTTAAACGTGACTTTGTGAAGACATTTTTGCGTCCTCCATCCTCCTGTTGTTAATGTTGTTCTTCTTTGTTTCTGTCGTTGAACGCCGCGCACAAATGACGACGCTGTCGACCGGCTTACGTCACTTCTTAGTACACACTCTCGGTGCAAATGCAACCCTTTAAATGGTACTGGGAAATAGTTTGCGCAAAATCGTCCCAGTACTTTAGTACTGTACATTTAGTTCTGGAACTAAAGCAGTGCAAAAGGCCCTATAAAGTTTCTCAATGAACACCTCTACCCAAAGTTCCAGGGAAGTGTGTTCACAAGGTATGGGAAAGAAAGCGAGGGACTTGCTAAGGAGCAGATTAGGGAGAGCGGCTGCATAGTGATTGTAGGGATTCCTATCTATAACAGACACTGATATGCCATTTGAATCAAACCATCATGAACCATCATCAAACTAATCACCCCAGCACATGACTTCAATATTCTGGGTCGACTTCCTGCCAGTCTTGCCGTCATCTACTCAGAGGAGTGATGAAAAACTAATCCAATCAGGAGATAACACAGAGATCTTTTGTATCAGGACTGAAGAGTTATTTCACAACCTATAGATACCTCGTGATGTCTTGTGATCCAATGAATGGAACTATCAACAAAGTGCTCCCATGCCGTAACATCACGAGCGAGACTCCAAAACTCAAACACTTCAGTTGAAACTTTGTGACTGCCAGAGATCTTCAAAAGCCTCAAGTTGCAAACTTAAACTCTCTCAGAAGAACTGCTAAAGCCTCTGTGTCACCAGACAACCAACCAATCACCACCGAGGGCATTCCCAGAACTACGTCATCCCGACACCCGACCAGCAACCAATCAAAAGCCGGGATTCCCTCAAGCAGCCAACCAGGAAGCTTGTAACGCAAGTACCAGGCAAAATCTTTTCATCTCTTGCTGAACTGGTGAATTGAGTTTTAGCAGTAAACA
>NW_015637152.1:59487-59567 GCF_001515625.1 Sinocyclocheilus rhinocerous
TAGTTTAATGATAGCCAATAAATTCTTGTTTCATTTATAAAGAAGTATTGTCTGGTGTTGTGAAATTTTTGAAATTTTTA
>NW_015637152.1:62924-63284 GCF_001515625.1 Sinocyclocheilus rhinocerous
ACTTACACAGACAATTCAAAAGACAATCATTTAAAAGTATAAAAGGGCAACTATATTCACAAATAATATGTTTTGTGCCTTTCTATGCTTTCTGTTTGATGTGTTATTGAAATCTATGATATCTTAATCTTTGCCTTATAACTTTTCCTTTTTAGTAGATAAGATTATTAATGTGTATGCAAAATACCTGTTATTTGATGTTGAACGAAAGTGAAAAGCTGTTATTTTGAACAGTGTGTGTTGTACGACACTTTATAGAAGTATTAACAAATTCTTCGCAGAGATATTTCCCCACATGATAAATTGAAGCATCAGGTTAATGTATGCACGCTCCGCCTTGCAACAAGTCGATTGGAAGAT
>NW_015637152.1:64883-67146 GCF_001515625.1 Sinocyclocheilus rhinocerous
CCCGACCAGCAACCAATCAAAAGCCGGGATTCCCTCAAGCAGCCAACCAGGAAGCTTGTAACGCAAGTACCAGGCAAAATCTTTTCATCTCTTGCTGAACTGGTGAATTGAGTTTTAGCAGTAAACATAAGATAAATCTCTGCTTTGTGATTCTCTTAGGTTGAATTTAAAAGAACTTGTGGAAAACGAGTTAGAACTTTGAGAACTTCATGCAAACTCCGCTAATTTTCATTCTTCTGAACTGTATATGTGTGTGTGTGTGTGTGTGTTTAGCTTAGTTTAATGTAATCTAGAATAGCCAATAAATTCTTGTTTCATTTATAAAGAAGTATTGTCTGGTGTTGTGAAATTTTTAAAGTTAAAACTCTGCCTAGATCCTTGTTACCTTGCTCAAGATGGACAGAGGGTTGGTGGTGTGTGCAGGAGACCCATGGCTGGCAACAAGCCCTGATGGTATCCCTGATAACAAGCTGCTAGAAGTAAAATGCCCCATCACACTCAGTGCTTGCACATCCCTTAATGATGCACTCACTGCCACAAACCAAGACATCAGAGTGGAGGATGGGCATTACATTTTGAACCCAAAAGACCTCAGAGGTTACTACAGGCAGATACAGTTAGGGAAGTATAGTCTTGGGCTGAAAACATCTGGTCTTGTTATTTGGACCCAAATACAGCACCTGGAGCTTGATGTGCCTTATGATAAGGGTTTTGTCACCACATATGTGCAAAGGCTACGTAGCTTTTACTTTAAAAACATGCTGGCAAAAGTTGTGGATGAATTTGTAGAGGGAAGACTGCAGTTGAGTGACAGCTACATGAAAATGGTTTCAAAAGCAGCTCAGTAGTGCTGATCTAAAATCAGTCTAGCAAGAAAAAGGGTGTGTTTTCTTAAAAACGCCTTTTCACTTTTTACATTAAATACATAAATACATTAAAAACAGCAGAAATCGTATTCTACAGTACTTTATTCATCAGTCAATAAATCAATTAATCACTATTTGTTAGTGTTCATTACTAAATATATAATTTCATTTTTTATTTTCAATCCATGTGAAACATTGTGATACAAGTGCAACACTACAAATTATATAATGCATGTTTTTGACATTTTAAAATATTTAATAAAAAAATAAATTATCCTGTGTCAAATTAAGTTGTGGTTCAGTCCTGCTTTTTTTGGTACAAGTGGTTTCCCCGGATTTTAAAGTGCTGCACAAACAATTAATATTTTATCTATTGTGCAAAGACTGTTATCATTTCTCCGTTTGACCATACTGACTGGCAGGGTGTTCCGCAGAATTCTGAATGACTTCAATTTTCCTATGGCCTTTTCCACATGGATTCTCACTCGTGACATTTTTCTAGAGTGTGTCACCTCTAATCCTGTCAATTGTTTTCTTCCCTTTGTAGATGCTGGTACATGAAGACGGACACATTTGTTGGCAAAATATTCAGGAAAATTGAAGCCTCTATCAGCCATTACATGGTCTCCTTGTTCAAGAAGGTCAATCAACCCAGAATTTGTTGTTATAACCTTGTAGGGTTTTTCAACTCAAAAAGGGAAATATTTATGACGAATTATAACTGGTTATGATTCATAATAAATATTTAGATTAGATCTTTGAATTAACTGTAGCAGAATCAATATTACCATTACTTGATCTGTCCGTCCACCGAGCAGACAAAATAATCATTTATCAATTCAGAGAAAAATTATTTTCCTGGCCAAGGAAGAATAATCTGTCCTTCTTTGTGCAGTGCTAGCAGTAATTTAGCAAAATGTAGCAAGGGTTCACACATTCATTGACTTCGAATTGTGAGCAGCAAACAGAGACAATCAGTTGTGAATATAAGGGATTTAATAAATGAAACTATATCTAACATATAACTAACTAAGCAAAACACATACAGAATGAAGCAAAGTAAGAAAAAGAGAGAGGAAAGAAAAGATTGGCAGTATTTCACATCACTTAACCAAAATAATGTTATTTTTAGCAACATCATATGACCCCTTTAATGTCTTTTATTATTGACGGTGTTAAACATGGTGTCACATGGATGGGAATATGCATGGAAATGATATGCAGATGAGGTTATGCATAGTAAAACAAGGTGTTGTAAGCTCCATTTATGGTGATTTCGGGGAGGAGACGGGGTGGAGATACACGTACGCACAATCTTCCCCTCACTGGGATTTATAAAGGGATTTTGCGCAGGTTCTGGCGTACGCTTGTGCGTACGCAGAATCTAGCTTTCGTGC
>NW_015637152.1:67241-68235 GCF_001515625.1 Sinocyclocheilus rhinocerous
TCAATAAATGCAATTCACCTTTATTCCTCAGAGTGTCACTGTTTCATAGACAATGACGATGTGATGTTTCACTCATAATTACCACAGGCATAAAACTAAATATAATCTGCAAAAATTGAACTGACTTGAATGGCTTTACTGCAGAGCAATTACTGTATGCAATGAAATATAAGTGTCACAGTCATTTGATGGTGGATGTGGTGAATAGCGATCAAAATGTTGTTTTTGAAGATGTTGAAAATGATAGTTTTGAGAATATGGTTGAGATTGCGAATTATGAGCCAGATGCTGAATAAGTGCGCTCTGATGATGACAGTGATGGTAAAATCGTCTGCTCAAATTTAACCCTTCCAGGTTTAAAAAGGTAACGGAATATGCGTTATTTTATTCCTTTGTGATTGTTATTAAAATATCAGGAGAGTTTTACACTATTGCAGCAGTTAGAGATCCATCCGTGTTATAGGTCCAGGTCGATATAGACCTGATACATAATGTAGGAGCTGAGCCACACAGACACCAATAGTTGAATCAACAGATGACTTGATCAGAATCAGTTGATAAGAATTGCTTTGATCAGGAGAGCCAAATTCCAAAGCAACACTTTACGACTCCAACCCAGGTCATGTGACACCATCTGGACTGAGAATGACAAACTTCCCCCACAAGTTAATTAACCTCAAACAATGAAACCCTTTCAACTCAAGGAATAACTGGTCAAATTTATGTTGTTTTAAACCAAGAACAAATGGTCAAAAGCACAATGTGACTCAAAGAAATTCATGAGCTAAACACCTGGTGATTCTTCCCCACTCAAGACAAAGAGATAACACAGACCTTGCCTTAAAGGACCAAATCTTCTCTAAAACCCAGAAACTCTCACTAAATATTAAAATGCATCAGATCATCCTCAAAACGATGATAAAGGACTTATAATCAAATATCATTTAATTGCATAACTCTATGTCATGTCTGAAACCCATATATGTGAACATTA
>NW_015637152.1:69249-72117 GCF_001515625.1 Sinocyclocheilus rhinocerous
AGAAACTTTTGAAGTCATTTCGCTTCTCAGATATTTCTCCTGTGAAAAAGATTACACTGATCTTGCGCATTTCAGAAGGGACCTTAGCAGTGTCGCAAACTGGGTTTAAATCTGCCCAACCTAAAGAAAGACCAATCACACAGGAGATCTCTTTAGTATCTCAGTTGTTTCTCATAAACGGCCATGAGCATACCTACCTAACAATAAGCTAGATCACAAATGAGCTCTCTTTAACATATACAATCTTGAGGCCATATGGAGAGCAAATTGAGACTTTTGAAACTCTGGCGTTTTTCTTGACAAAACACCAGGCTCAGAAGAGATGTTAACAAGGTCTCAATGTACTCAGCTTTGTCAACCTATAGAAAAGCTGGATCATAAATTAGATCTTTAATATCTTAATCGTTACTCATAGACAGCCTTGAGACTAAATGGAGAGAAAATTGAGACTTTTGAGATATTTCAGATGTTTCTCTTGACAAAACACACAGTAACGTCTAGAGCTCCAGAAGAGAACTTTACTCAGAATGTATAAATCGTCGCCTTGGAATTATAAGGTTCTATCTGACATTTTTTGTCAATTTAGTTATTCACATATACTTATTCTGTGACAACTTACTTACATTATGTGATGTTTTTTAAGTTCTGTACATTTTGGGACTTTTTATTTAGAAAACAGAAAGGTTCTATCTACAAAGTCAAACTCTAACTTGGTTCTATAAGGTTCTATCTGTGAGCCAATCAGCACTTCGAATGCACACAAGAGGACCAATCATGATACACTTTCTTCGTCATGTCGCTGGACTGCTCCGTGACAGCAGGAAAGATTAAATGTTAAATATTTTAAATGTAAAATATTTGAATAATATATAGTCAGTGAAACATTTTTCACTGTTTATTATCCCTTAAACACATAGCCTACCTCGGTAGCGACCCAATACCCTCCCCTCATTCATTTTTTTAAAGTTACGTATCAACCTTCCTAATATTATTCAATCTATTCATTAAACAATCTAACAAGAAAAAAAAAAGAATGTCTGTTTTCTGATTATTTATTTATTTATTTTTAAATTTTTTGTAAAAAGTGTATAGGGTTGCAAGCGACCGGAGGTAGGCCTATGCAATAGTGTAAGTATATTTTGTTCTGCGCAACAATAATTAAATACCTGATGACTCAATAAATGCAATTTACCTTTATTCCTCAGAGTGTCACTGTTTCATAGACAATGACGATGTGATGTTTCACTCATAATTACCACAGGCATAAAACTAAATATAATCTGCAAAAATTGAACTGACTTGAATGGCTTTACTGCAGAGCAATTACTGTATGCAATGAAATATAAGTGTCACAGTCATTTGATGGTGGATGTGGTGAATAGCGATCAAAATGTTGTTTTTGAAGATGTTGAAAATGATAGTTTTGAGAATATGGTTGAGATTGCGAATTATGAGCCAGATGCTGAATAAGTGCGCTCTGATGATGACAGTGATGGTAAAATCGTCTGCTCAAATTTAACCCTTCCAGGTTTAAAAAGGTAACGGAATATGCGTTATTTTATTCCTTTGTGATTGTTATTAAAATATCAGGAGAGTTTTACACTATTGCAGCAGTTAGAGATCCATCCGTGTTATAGGTCCAGGTCGATATAGACCTGATACATAATGTAGGAGCTGAGCCACACAGACACCAATAGTTGAATCAACAGATGACTTGATCAGAATCAGTTGATAAGAATTGCTTTGATCAGGAGAGCCAAATTCCAAAGCAACACTTTACGACTCCAACCCAGGTCATGTGACACCATCTGGACTGAGAATGACAAACTTCCCCCACAAGTTAATTAACCTCAAACAATGAAACCCTTTCAACTCAAGGAATAACTGGTCAAATTTATGTTGTTTTAAACCAAGAACAAATGGTCAAAAGCACAGCGTGACTCAAAGAAATTCATGAGCTAAACACCTGGTGATTCTTCCCCACTCAAGACAAAGAGATAACACAGACCTTGCCTTAAAGGACCAAATCTTCTCTAAAACCCAGAAACTCTCACTAAATATTAAAATGCATCAGATCATCCTCAAAACGATGATAAAGGACTTATAATCAAATATCATTTAATTGCATAACTCTATGTCATGTCTGAAACCCATATATGTGAACATTAGGCTTTGATCATGCATTACGCATTAAATTATAACTAACTATTGAATGGTTTATCGCAAGTGTATCTTGTTTGGTATGTGTGAGTGAATCGCTTTCTCTTCCTTCCATTTCTTTAATAATGATGTTAATGAAACCTGTGTAAAATGCATCACATTCACATTAGAAAATCCATGTTTAAATTGTACCCAGTTAAGAGTAGGAAAGTTGGAGCCCACGTGACTAAGAGATAACATGTTGATTTACAGTTATGGGAGGAGAAACAGTCACCCCCTGAACCAAAGACAATACCTAATTGGTCAGAGCTCCACTTGGGGCCGGAACAATCAGCTGGGTTTAAAACCCAAGACTCAGAAGAAGATCCAGAAGAGAGGAAGATCCAGAGAACCAGATCCAGAACGAGACTCAGACTCTCCCATCTTAAGATGGGTTAAGACCGGACAACATCCCATCCAGTGTTAATTTTGACAGCCATTTTTGATTTCACGAGTTCACACTAACATATAATGTGATTAAGCAATTAGTAGCATATTTGGCGTGCTGTCCAGAGGGAGGGCTCCGAGCTCGGGTTAAAGCCCGAACCCAGAGAACTCCCCCCACATCCCAAGACTGGGAGGAAATTAGAATAGTAGTGAGGTGTTGGGGTGGAGGCGGGATGCTGGAAAACTTTCGTGGAACTGAGGTAAGTTGGCTGTATATATATA
>NW_015637152.1:72487-79926 GCF_001515625.1 Sinocyclocheilus rhinocerous
ACAGGCATTTTTGATTTAGTCTTAGTCTTTATCTTGAGACAAAAATGCTTAATAGTCTTAGTCACATTTTAGTCATTTGAGTCTTTCATAGTTTTAGTCTAGTTTTAGTCGACGAAAAGTCATTGCTTCTAGTCAAACTGCAGTTACCAACATTTATTTTGGTAGCTATTTTATATGTAGTCTTCAAACTAAAATATTCATTAATTCTTCTCTCTTTAGACCTAATCAATTAAACTTATGAGAAATTTGAATCAAGGACTGAATTTGGAAAAACTTGAATAAATGATGACAATTCTCACCTTTGGGTGCACTATCCCTTTAACAGTAGTGAAAAGGGAGCAACTTATAAAAATTTTCAAATAAATTCTAATATCACTCATATTTTTATTGTCATTTTTATATGACAATGAAAATATGGGGGGATAAGTTGCTCTATCCACAATGGAACAAAAAGTGTTGAACTGGAAAATTGTTTTTGCATGAGTGTACGTGCTAAATGAAGGCGGATTGTATAAAATGGATCAAACAAAAAAAAGTTGTTTATTAACAAGCTGCAGTTTTATTACATCACGCTCTGACACAGCGCCACGGGCCATCAATAAGGTGCATTCTGAACCTGTTCCTCCAATTTCAGTACATTATTTCCAAGCATTTTAGAGTGTTCCCAACACACTTTTTCACAGCACTCAAACTCATCAGGAGTCTGAAGCCAGGTTCACACATTCTCCGTCTACAGTGTGTATGAGGTGCGTATTTTTTCTGCGCCCATATTAACGAATTAGTGTGTTCACACTGCACATGTTTGCGGTCCGGCAGTTCGTTCCAGGAGCGGTGCATCTGTTTCAGCGATTGTTTCCGCACAAGTCTATTTTTGCTGTGCTGCACATGCTTAATTAAAGTGACAGCGCATTTTTTGCGGAATACGGAATACGCATTGATACGGAAATGTAGTAATTACACTATAAATGCATATAATTAAAGTCATTAATTAGTTTCACAGTCAACAAATATGGCTTTTTGGCTAGGTTTAATCCAAAGAAAAGTGCACTTTTAGATAAACAAGTCAATAATAGATGGCACTCGTGGAGGTAGAAAAACAAAGATCTTTATGAACCGCAGGATTGCTTTTCATAAAGATTTAAATGCAAAAAAAAAAAAGGCACAAGAGTCGATTGCTTCTGGTGAGTTTTAATTTAAAATGTTTGTGATAGCTTACTTACTTTAAACATAAGGAAAGTAGACTATAGGCTATGTTTAAATGTTTTGCCACTTGCTTGAGCAACTTAATGTATAAATCTAGAAGTAAAACGCATTGAATAATACGTTGCTTATATTTATTGAGTTTAAACTTGAATATATCTATGAAAGACTGTTTTTCTGTACTTTTTAAAAAGAGAATCACAATGCTGAAAAAGCATTTTCAATAACGTTTGGATTTGAAATCAAAATAATGGATGTTGTGTTTGTGGTAAACAGCCGAGGATCAGTAGCGGACTGCAAACGCGTCATGTGTGAAAGCACAATGAGTCTGTGCTGCTTCTGCACTGCATACGAGCTGCACATGGACTGCATACTCACTGCAAACAGAGAATGTGTGAACCTGGCATCAACAAGCTGACAACTTCTCCAAGTGACCGCTGCAGGACGCTGAGGGAGAGACGCGGCATTGCAGATTGTGCGTCTCTCTATATACTGAAGTAAATGGGAGTGGAATTTACCGCATTATGAATGTGACACTTGCAGGAGTTATTAACATTGTACGCAATACCCGCAACCTCACCGAAATTCGAAATTTGCCTTAACATATTAGAGGAAGATGCTGATAACTCGACTGAATTGATGCTTGAAGAATGCATTTCCAGCAGTCAGGCAGTTAAAGTTTTCTATGCACAGTTTGATTTGATGAGTCACAAGACCGATTACTCTCTCTCTATCCAGTCATGTTGATGGATAAAAATAAAATGAAAACAAGCATGTAACGACCACAAACGGAGGGAAAATAACGGAGTAAAAGTACGGATACATCACTTAAAATGTGCTCAAGAATGAATAAGAATAAGCTTTTAGAATATTAAAAACCTATAGAAATGAAATTTTTTTAACACCCCTACCCACCCCCACAAAAGGGTAGTGATCTCACACAGCAGTGTGTGCACACATCTATGTGTAGCCATTCATACACATTTGAACTGAGTGGACAGTGAAATTGCTTTAAATACAGACTGATAAGAAAAAAAAAATCAAATCTGCTTTATAACCCAGCAACACAACTGTAGCTGTATAACTTTACAACAGCATCACTGCTTTAACAAAAAAAACTAAACAGCAAGATTTATTTGACATCAAAACAAAAATGTAAAAAATGCTCTCTAATTACTCTCGCGGTACTTTGATGTCATACACAGAACGGTCTGTGCAGTGTCAAGTCAAACTCCTACTGTGTTTTGTTAGGAGATGCACAACAGCTCTTCTGTGGCTTTATAGGTAATATTTTCGTTTACAAAATTTTGCAAAAATCAGACAATATTGTGTCTAATATAAACCACAATCTTAACTTCTTAATGAATTGAACAAGAGTGATTACTTAGGCTGTCTAAAAGAAAGAGTTTTAGAGAAGAAAAATCACCCACTGACTTTCAAAGCTGCTACATAGTAATGACTTTCTACTTCGAGGACCTCGATTGAAATGCAGTGGAGTGAAAAGTATGATATTTGTCTTTCAAATGTAGTGAAGTTAAAGTTACGAGTTTCCAGAAAAAAATAATACTCAAGTAAAGTATAGATACTTAAAAAGTGTACTTTAGTACACTAATCGAGTAACTGTACTACACTACTGTTCACCTCTGCTCATTGCTTTGACAAATGTAATCCTTAAAGCTTGTTACATGTACCCCTGGTTTCACAGACAAGGCTTAAGCCTAGTCCCAGACTAAAATACATTTCTGAGCTGTTTTAACTGAAAGAAACTTGCACTGACATACCTTAAAATATGTCAGTTCCATTGTTTTATCTCAAGATGCACACCAGTAATGTTTTCTTCTAAGGCACTTTTATTAAAGTTACTTAAAACTTTACTTTTCTTAAGCTTTTTTGTTATTCAGATATTTTGCAGAGTAATTATGTTTGTTAACCAAAGGTGGTTACATTTTTATTAAAGGTGACATATCATGAAAATCTGACTTTTCCAGGTTTTAAGTGCTATAATCAGGTCCCCGGTGCATCTACCAACCAAGGAAACGTGAAAAAGATTAACCCAGTAACTTTGTTTTGGTAAGCCTTTTTCTGCAAGCGTCTGAAAAAACTAGCGCATCTGATCTTGCTCCCTTGGTGACGTTGCAAAGGGATCTCATTATAATATTACCGCCCCTTAATCTGTAAGTTTCCACCCATAGCACCGTTATTTTGATTTTTTTTTTGATTGAAAGTTTGAGCAAAACATGCTAACTGTTCTGTCTTTGGCTGCACAGAACACTATTTAGATTCCCAGCCTCAGAGGAGACAACAGAGCAGAGGATTTATTGATTTATTTATTGTATACAAATCTAAAATAAACATGTGATTTATTTCCCAGCTGTTTACCTTCACAGACATAACCGACTGTTTTGGTAACTTGTGTGTTTTTAACGTAAACTTGTGTGTGAATGAGAACTTAGTTTAGTACTCACATGCTGTCTGGTGGCCGCTTTCTGGAGAAGGGTATAACTGCAGCCTGGAGATCTCCAAATGAGGGCGGGAACTCCAAAACTGGGTAGGAGCTCCAAAATAGGGCGTGGCTTCCTCCCATTGACAGACAGGCACATGACACGCATGCGCATTTTTCCCCAAACAAAGCGATAGAGTAAAATCTTTCGCCTGCGCTGCGCCGGGACGGCTCGCGGGAGAGCTCGTGGGTGATTCCCGTTTATATAATTAAGCAGAGGTTCAAACTCCAGTCTAAACACCACTGGCCAAGAGCTTTGGGCTCTGCTCTCACAGAGGATATTTATTTATATAGCATATTTTATTTTAGATCAGCTAGAAACGATGTTTAACTTATAAAGTTTTATTTTGAAAGTAAGTCAATATTTTGTAAGTCAATAACAATTAGCTGAAGCCAGAGCCAATGGTGAAAGTCTTTGCGCGAGGAGACCCCGCCCCATTTTGGAGGTTCTGCCCACTTTTGGAGTTCACGCCCCATTTTGGAGATCTCCGGTCTGCAGTTATACCTACTTGGCTTTCTGTCCATGTGCTTCAGTTGTGTGCGCTCAGATAACCATATATCAGAAGTTTAAACTAATATGGTTTAGTGTTGTCACGGTACCAAAATTTCAGTATTCGGTACCAATACCAGTGAAAATCCACGGTTTTCTGTACCAATTTCAGTACCAAAGCAAAACACAAAAACATGCTAATTAAAAAATTTGACTATACTTTCATTTAATCCAAACTGTGTACATATTTAATTTTAAAGGGCTTTTGAAAACCTAGGAGTTATTTAACCAAGAATAACAACTAAGTTAGCTAAAAATAAAAAATAAAAGCCCAGAACTGCTTTTCTGACTGATATGACACAAACAATGTTAACCATTTGTACATTCTCTAACATGCATATTTTAGATTCACAATTCATTTAAAAGCCTCTGGTGTGTAAAAATAGTAAATATCATCATGTCCTCCTGTTTTTTTACCATTATAAAAGTTATAGGAGCATTAAATAGTTAATAAAGAAACTTCATTCTAATGCTCATTATATTAGCGTTAGCCATGCTTATGCTAACGATTAACTACTCTAATAACAGCGATGTTCATTTCAATCCGACATTCAAATTAAAATATTGAATAATATTCATAACAGAAGCAGTGTTTCCCACAGACTTGCACTCTATTTGTGGAGGTTCTTAAAAAAACCTGGTACCGTAACGTTTTCATTTTTTTAGTACTGACTTGGTACCGAAGTACCGGGTCTTTTGACAACACTACAGCAACGTATGCAACTCAGGAAACCGAGGTTACGTTAGTAAATGGAGCATTCCCTATTGAACGGTCTCGCCCATTGCGTTATACGCTATGGGGAACGTATAAGCAAGTGCAGAAGGAAGCCGCTCTGCCAGCCCAGCCCCGGAGTGCCTGCAATGAGGGCTCCTATAAGCATGAGCCAAGAAAAGGGTAGCGTTTAGCCATCTGAGGGCGCTGTCAGGGCCCAGGCTCTGAATTTGGCCGAGGCTGAGCTGGAGACAATGAGGGCTTCGCAGGTTGCTGGGAAGATGGAGCTACCTGAACCAGCTGCCGTGCTGCAGCGCTTTGGCAGGAAGTGGCACGTGACCGGCAACGACTTCTGTGCTGCCGTGAAGCGCTTTGCAACTACGCACACGGCGGGGCCGAATTACCCCATAGGCGAGACGGAAGTCAAGGAAGGCGACTTTGTCTGCGTCCTTGATCTCCTTCAAATCCAGCCAAAGGTGGCACTCTAGTACCACCATGGCTCCGCCAATTGCCTGTGCAATAGCCTTGGTAGTGCACAGAGACAGGCCAGTTGCTGTGCGCAGCTCCTTAAGGGCTGGACTCGTCCAATCCTCTGAGGAGTTTGGCTTGATACACTGAAGCACCACCATTGTGTGAAGCTCTGAGCCAACCTGGCCAGCTGATGAATAAGCCCTGCCTATTAGAGCCGAAATGGACCTGCTGGGCCTGGACGGGTGCACAGCATTGGCTGTTAGTCCCAGGGCCAATGGCGGGCAGAGATGTGCAGCGACCACCTCCTCCAGACGGGGACCTTGCCATATCGCCTTTTTTTTTCAGCACCATCAACAGAGGTGAGGGCAGCAAAATTAGAAGAGTGGACGCACACAAAGTAGGGGGTGTGACACACCTGGGTAAGTTCATTGTGAACTTCCGGGAAAACCAGCACTGGTTTGACGGGTAGAGATGTGCAGCGACCACCTCCTCCCGAGGAGGAGTTTGCCATATCCCCTTTTTCTCAGCACCATTAACAGAGGTGAGGGCGGCAGAATTAGAGGGGGTGCGCCACTCTTTACTTATAGTTTGCTATCCACGCCAGCCCGTGTTAATTCATTGGGGAGAAGGGTGCCAGGATCCTGTCCGGAAGCAGGGAGAAGCTCATGCTGTCGCAGTGAGAGCAGTCTGTCTCAGTAAGCGCAGCCTCAGCATGCGCGGCCCAGGCAAGCAGCGCACTCACTGTGCCCATCTGAAGTGTGCAGGGGTGCCCTGCATGAGCCGCATAAGCGGCATGATATTTGCTCTTGTAATCGTCGGAAAGCCGCAGGGGAGAAGGTGCAAAAGAGGAGTGTCTTCCTGCTGCTGGGGCTCTTCTACTTGCTGCTTCTTTTTCTGAGTCAACTGAGGAGATGATCTTTGCAATGAAGGAGAAAATTCTGAAAATTTGGTGGGCAGAAGCTCCATTTGTTCATGCAGATACACAAACGTTAACAAATCAGGCATCAGTTTTCAGAGTAAACAGGAGTTTTCCCAAAGTATATAACACAATGGGAGAGACCGTTCAATAGGGAATCACAATTTCCACAAACAATTTAAGTTGCACAACTGTTTTCAACATGATGATAATAATAAATGTTTCTTGAGCACCAAATCAGCATATTACAATGATTTCTGAAGGATCATGTAATAATCTGTCTAGTCACATTCTGTGTCTTATTCTCAAACCTCAGGCATGTCAAGGAGTCTGGAGTCTGTCCTTGGTGCTCCACAGGACAAAGGTCGAGGTGCTGGTGGGAATGCAGCTCAGAGACCTGACCCACGCAGACTCATGCAGAGTAATTTATTGCAAGATCCACGCAGGTTTAGTGATGCTATTGTCGTCCCACCTTCACGGCCACCACCTCCTAGTTTCAAATGTATCAGCCCACCAAACACCGGCTTCAAATGCGTCAAACCCCAGATGATGATCCATGATCGGAGACCAGTAAACCCAGCGAGCTGGGCCACTCAAACTCATTCACAGCTACAGTTCCAGTTCCAACAACAACAGCAGTATTTAGGGAATAGTAACCTTGCCAGGATGACACATCTGGCCAAATCAAGCCCTCAATTAGATGATGGCCCTGAGAAAGAGAAGGAGAGAGAGAAGGAGCAAGAGAAAGAAAGAGAGCGGGAGAAGGCAAAGGAGAGGTATCCACCACAAGTTGACAAGGAAGCAGTCATAGCGCAAGTATGACGATTTCTTTACATTCAACAACTTTGCTTTGTCTTGTCTATATATATATATATATATATATATATATATATATTTATTCAGCAAGGACACCTTATGTAACAATACACTTATTTCACAATTTGATTTGATACGATACATGATACTGATCTCACTATACTTAAACACTCACTATAATTTAATTAAAAAAAAATATTAGGCCTACTTCTAAGACATGATAAATGGTTAACAAAAAGTACTGTTAATTAAAATGCTATTATTAAATTTGGTA
>NW_015637152.1:80791-88799 GCF_001515625.1 Sinocyclocheilus rhinocerous
AAAAAAAAAAAACTTTTTCTGACGGACTGATATGACATAAACACTGTTAACCATACATTTGTACATTCTCTAATGCGCATATTTTGGTTACACAGTTCATTTAAAAGCCTCTGGTGTGTAAAAATAGTAAATATCATAATGTCCTCCTGTTTTTTTTTTTTTACCCTAATAAATGTTATAGGAGCATTAAATAGTTAATAAAGAAACTTCATTCTAATGTTCATTATATTAGTGTTAGCCGCGCTTATGCTAACGATTAACTACTCTAATAACAGCGTTCATTTCAATCCGACATTCAAATTAAAATATTGAATAATATTAATAAGAGAAGCGGTGTTTCCCCCAGACTTGCACTCTATTAGTGGCGGCATATATATGCAAAATCATTCTCTGCCAGCAGGAGGCACTTGTAGAGCGGGAGAGATTTGGTTTCCCCAGTAACGGCTGTAATCAAATAAGCGCCACAAATAAATCAATGTATGGGAAACACTGATCTAAATATAAAAAATTAAAATGAAACTTACCTGCTTGAACTCTTTCATTTGATCTGGGTGTCTTTAAAGTGTTTTGTTAGTTTGGTGTGTTTCCTCATTTTGATGTCGCCACGTCCGTCTGCTTTTATGAAGAGAGCGCATCTGCGCACCTTTCGGATAGCGCATCAAGAACCGGGTTGACCGGGTACTCGGTACCAGCTGTACTTAAAAAAACCTGGTACCGTAACGTTTTTATTTTTTTAGTATCGACTTGGTACCGAAGTACCGGGTTTTTTGACAACACTAATATGGTTTAAAACGCATGATTTCAGCGCGATAAACATGATAATCAGAACCAAAACAAATGTTTTTTAGCAGGTACGAGCTGTAATGGCGCAACTCTATTCTGGAAAAGGGGGCGGGGAGCAGCAGCTCATTTACATTTAAAGAGACAGGCCCGAAAAACAGCGTGTTTCTGCTTCCACTCAAAATAGGCATTTTCAAAATGATATAATAAATGATCTGTGGAGTATTTTGAGCTGAAACTTCACAGGCACATTCTGGAGACACCAGAGACTTATATTACATATTGTAAAAATGGACATAATATGTCTCCTTTAAAGAGTGAAGTAGCAGACTTTAGTTTCTGGAAGAAATCATAACATATCTGGTATTTTTCATGTATGTAAACAAATAAAAATCTGACTGAAACAGGTTATTTAATTAGAGAAAATATGATTTTTATCCATAAGAAATTGATTGGACAGTGGATGTTAACCAAATGATAGGGTTGCTGTTTGGCTAGTAAGCATAGCCTTGTTAACCCCAAATGTGCGATTAATTAGTTTTTTTTTTTTTAAATCGATTGACAGCACTAATATAGATAGATAGATAGATAGATAGATATACACACTGTATATGTATGTAATATGTATGTATGTATTTTAATATGTTTTAAATAGTTATTTAATTTAAATGAACTGTCACATGATCCTTCAGAAATCATTCTAATAAGTTGATTTGGTGCTCAATAAAACATTTCTTATTTTTAATGTTGGAAACATTATGTGCTGCTAAATATTTTTGTGGAAATCATGATACTTTTTTTCAGGATTCTTTGATGATGTGAAGGTTCAAAAGAACAGTGTTTATTTGAAATATAAATCATTTGTAACATTATAAAAATCTTTACTGTCACTTTTGATCAATTTAATGTGTCCTTACTGAATAAAAGTAATAATGTCTGACCCCAAACATACAAATATTTCACTATTATTTATTATTTATCAAAGTTTAAAAAAAAAAATAAGAAATGGTATTGTTCATTGACTACCAATAAAGAAAATAAATAAATATGTAAATAAATAATGAATGACATTTGATACAGTACAAAAAAAAATTTCATTGAATTTTACACCATGTATAAACACCAGATTTCCAAACCGAATTATATACTGTATTCCTGCTTTTTTATGTGTTATGTGTGAAATAATCTACGTTATCCTTTTACATAGACATATGTTATGTTCACAAAATCAACATGCATTTCTATTAATTTCTTTGGGATTTCCAATCATGGACTGTTGCTGGTATGCAATCATTTAAATTATTATTTCTTCTATCATTTTATGCACTTTTCTGATAAACCTGTCCCAAAATGGCACAAAATAGACTGTGACTGGTCACTTATCAAAAGTCTGGCAATGTGTGACTACTGGTGATGTCTTATTAAAGCTCTGTGATGGGAAGAGTTTAATTTTTGATTTAACAACAGGTACAGGTGACCTGTGAACTGAAGAATTATTGACAGGAGCCTCTATTCTGATTTCCACCATGACCTTGAGTGGGGCACTTAACCCCATGATTCTCCACACGGCTGCCATGCAATTAGAGCACGGGAAGTTGGTTTGAACAGACAAGAACCTGCTAAATGACAGGTAAGGAGGACAGACCTTTCAGTCAAACACATTACTGTGATTCAGCAAGTCATGTCAGATTCACAATTAACTTGTGTAACAAAAACCTTCCAAGCAGTTTTCAGTCGAATGTGATTTCACCAGCCAGGTTCTCCACTGAAATTAGCCCTGTCAGGTCACTTGTCCTCAAGTCTACCTTCCAGGAAGAGATAGAGATTTAAAGAATTAATTGAATTCCCTGCACACAGACATAGGTGTGCCACCAGAGCCCGAAGGGGACGTTTGCTCAGGGCCCATCTGGAGCTCTCCACTGCATGGCTTGTCAGGACTCTGTGATTTCCACACACGTCATTGCATTTGAGAAGGTTAGCAGTGAATCAGAAGAGAGCAGGGAGACATGGAGAGAGAAGACAGATGCACAAAAATCAGATAACCTGACACGTGTGCCTCTAGGATTCTACACAGTTATCTTGGCTCAAACTGGCGGTCATAGGACCTGTATGTAGTTGCACACATTTAAAGGCTTAGCAGTTATTTTATTACGCTTGAACTTCAGGAGAGTTAAATATAATCCAGCTGTCCGTCAAATACTTGTTATGCTGAAGAAGTCGTGAACAGGGGCACCGTAAGGGGGGGGGGCTGGGGGTCGTGGTTGTTGGTGCTTGGATGGAAGGTTAGGATGATTCCAAGGGCCTGACGAGGGAGAGGGGGCCTGGAATGCGATTTTTACCAAGGGGGGCCAAACACCCTGGAACGCGATCGCAGAGGGGGCCAGTGTCAATATGATGGTCAGGGGGCCCAGAAACCATCACACTTGAGATCTGCGTGCACTCAACAGCACAACAGCACCCTCTGCTGTTTAATCACAACTCACACAAATTCATTGACAACACCTTAATTGACCATTTTCTACCTGTATTATCGCAAATGCTAGAACAATACAAGCAAACCGTCTAGAGTAAAAACACAAAAAGAAAATAACATGTTATGAAAAAAATTATTTCTCTCGATATATTCAACATTTAAATATTTACCCAAATCTCTTAACCTAGCCCAAACTAATTACAATCGCCCAGACACCAGCTATTCCTCAAATTACCCTGCGTTTAGCCTCCCTGTGTGTTCGCTTCACATCCGAGACTCTCATTTCTGTCTTCATTTTTTTACTTAATTAACAGCAGGTTTATCTCTCACCTAAAAAAACATCCTCAGTACTCCAGTTTAATTAAAAAGGGGGCTTGCATTCACGAGCCACATTATTCAGGAGTGTGTCTCTGCATGCAAACAAGCTAGTGCATCTCAGCCATTATGATAATTGGGAATATGAGCTCAATAATGGAGAATCCAAAGCTAATGCCAGGTAAAGACAGATGTGCACCTCTGCAACCAGATGGGATCAGAGCATTAACATGAGTCAAAAATGATTATCCACAAGAGAATTTTATTAAGCCTTATTTTATAATGTGTAGTACTTTACAACTTACGGGTCATTCCCGCTTCAGCTTTGTTACTTGAAAAATGTATATGTTATTTAAGGAATAATTTAAATAAATAAATACATAAATACATACATACATACATACATACATACAATGTTCCCCCCTCCAAAAAAACTTTAGTTTGAAAGAAAGAAAGAACAATGTGGAACACCTGGAATATTTCTTAATAAACTGACTTTTAATATTTATTTTTTTTTCTTTCAAACTACATTTTTTTGGAGGGAATATTGTTTTGATTTTATTTATTTATTTTTTCCTGTGTCATCAGTTTCACTTTCCATCTTCTTTGTCTTTTGTACTTTATCTTTACATAACAAAAGTGCTATAGGTCTTCAGGTGCTATACAACTTTAAAAAAAAGAAAAGAAAAGAAAAAGAAAACAATATGGAACACCTACAATTTTTTTGTTTTGTTTTGTTAAAAGTTGTATAGCACCTGGTGACATAGTGGATAAATAAACAAATAAAATCAGTTAAAATTTGTGAAATTAATTAAAACCATTCCATATGATTTATGACTTAATTACATTAAATTTAAATGAAAATTAATATGATTTCCATTCCTTTAAAAAATTTTATATGTTATCCAATATTAAGGCATATGCTGTATGATGGGGGGCATGAAAATGCAGTGCATAGCAGGAATGACCTTTATATGTTGCTGTGATTAATTTTTTTTTTTAATTACAGTTCCGTGATCATTCAAACTGAGGCTAATTGTAAGGTTCGGGCGAAATGAGATGTGGCTGTCGAGGGCCTTCTTGTGACAGAGTTCATACTGCATCGACCTGGGTAAAGTTGGACACGGAGGGCCATGGCGGTTCATCTCAGTCGTGCCTCTTCATTGATTTAACGAATCTTCAGCAGTCGGATAGAATTCCAAAATTGGCGCTTTTAGCAAGATCAGAAAAAGCAAGGAACAAAAGTCATAGATGAAGCGTTAATTTGCCAAATTAAAATGTCATTTGGCCAATAAATTTTAAGTTCAACCTAACCTTTGTACATTTTAATGGGCCGTAATTAAAATATTCAACAGGTAACAGGTGCGTGGGGTCGCTAAGCGTGGCCTCGTGGCCTAGGAAAGTGTGCTTCTCCTCCGGATCAAAGCCCTGTTTTATACAAGTAAATGCCACTGAGTGGATGACATTTAACAAGCAGTGTTGTTTTGTAAGAACACGTCAGGGAAAAGGTCAGGCAAGGTGAATTTATAGTTCAGAGTGGATCATTGTAAAGGGCGAGGAGGTGATTTTCATTAAGCCTTGTTAATTATGTTTAAAAAAAGTAATTTCATGTCAGATGCTCCTGGACCCTCCTAGGCAACAGCTGTCTGCACAATGTGTATAAGATAAACATAAGATGACAGCTAGCTATACAACGTGTGTATGTGGGTGTATGAAAAACAGAGCTAAAAACAGATTCGCTTGATACCTTTTGCCTAATAATAGTTGATGTTGAAAAAACAATCTCTTATTAAATGGATCACTTATTAACCTACAGAAAAGTAACCATGAATTAAAAGATGAGTTTTCATTTGTTTGAAGTACAAAAGCTGTCTTTAAGGTCAGTGAGTGTGCCAAATTCAATTTACAAGTTTAATTTACTCACACCAAAGATGTACTTTGTCTTAATTGTATTAAAGAAACACACTGAGTTCTATTCTTAACATTAAGAAGAAAACTTTGTACTTAATGTTTGTTCTTATAGTGAAGAGCAGGTAGGATAATTGATTTTGCCTTAAATATACTGAGGCAGTAACTATGGCTTGCTTTGCCCCCTAGAGCTTTAACTCTGCCATTGCAATTAAAATCTCAAAAAATGTTCCCTACATAACTGGGTACATATCTGCTACCACTCCCACTTGGGGTCCAAAAATCTGAAAAATGAAACTACGTTGAAATATGAAATGAAAAAGGTACAATTAATGAACAAGAAATATTTAAAATTTGTAAGTCACTAATCAAATAAATGAATTTGAGACACTGATAATGTGAATCTTTATACAAATGGTCAGATGATGTTCTTCCACTGAAGAACAAAGATACTCTTTGGATCTTCTCAAGTCATGCTGGAGAACTTGATCAACAGACTTGTATAGTTCATGCAGCTTGAATGCTGCTGTCGGTAAGTTCATGCATATTTCAGCTTTTCACTCAAATTGGGCTAATACTGTAAATTGTAATAGAAAAAAAGTTGGATTACACTTGAATAACGCAAAATAAAATGAGTACTGATATGCCACCTAAAAGGAATAGTTCACCCAAAAATAAAAATGTGCTGAAAATGTACTCACCCCCATCCAATATCATCCAATATGTAGATGAGTTTGTTTCTTCATCTAAACAGATGTTAAGATGTTAAGATGTTTTTTTTTGTTTTTTTTTTTATTGCAAGAAACCCATATACAATAAAGCAATACAAGATCGTAAGAAGATCCTCAAGAACAGAGCACCAATCCAAATGAAAGAAAAAAAAACATGAAGAGAGAAAAGAAAGAAAGAAAAACAGGCGCACCAGCCTAACTCGCTCGTCTCTCCCGCATTAACCCTATAACTGCCGGTGCAGCAAAATAAACAGCAATTTTACAATGATTATAAAGTCTGTGTGCTATACTACATTCTTTATTATTAAACGAAGTCATTAGAACAACGTCAGTCTACATTCATCGACACATTCTTAGGAAATAGTGGTTTCACAGCTAATTATCTGAACTACTTCAGTAAGACGTGCTTATCGTGCTTTACCTGGAATCCTATTTTTGATTAACAACTTTGCAGATTGTTTTGATTTAAGGATAGCTACGTTATAAACTGCAAAAGAGATATTTTTCAAAAACCCATATGACCTGCTCTTTAAAAGATGTTTTGAAAGTGTATGCATAGTAGCCTACATGCTCCTCTGGCTGTTGAATCTCACACAGGATGCTCATTATCTTTTCCTTACAGCGTTTCCCTGAAGAGACAACATCAACTTTCAGTCTTCTGAAAGTGGATGTATTCCTATAGTCATGTATATTATATATATATAGCATGTATATTCTTGCATCATTCAAATGAAAAACCAAATCCAATACAAACTCTACAATTAGCCAGAAATCACATAAGAAATTAATTAAAACTGTTTAGCATATATGTGTTATAAATACATCCAGAACATCCAGTGATGGCTTTGGTATTAACATTTACATAAGTTACTGAATCAACTGTCTGGGAAAATGCAAATCTTATTGTTTAGAAATATGTTCTATATGATTTTGTACACATACTTTAATATTTTCCTTTGTTCCTTGAAGAAAAATCAATATTGGCTTCCCCATAAAGAGTCTCCCAGTGAGACACAGTTCTGAAGTCCATTTTTCAATCAGTTTGATGTATTTTGCTTTTGACCTAATGTAATCTAAATGTCGTAAAACTGTCCAGGTTTCTTCTGTAGATTCTGGTCTGATCTCCGCTGAATCCGCAGCTTGATGTTTTGATCAAGTCTGAGAAGTTTTCTTGAAGCCACAGCATCAAGTCATGGACCATGGGCTCTGGTGGAAGTGATCGTGCCGTGTCCAGTAAATGTTGTCTCAGGTCTTGACACTGTTTTCTCGATAAGCGGCTGGAAGTGATGCTAACATCTGGAGGGGTGTGGGGGTAGTCAGGACAGATGTGGAACGTAAGGGCTAGTGGTGTCTTCCCATTGTTCCTTCCAATCAGTGTGTGTATGCGATAGACGATTCCCCTCTCAGCTGCATTTAAACATAACATGACATGAGATATAAACAGAACATGAAATACAATTATGGGATTAGAACTGTTTTGTTTGTCCAGATCAGGGGTCTCCAACCTTTTTGTGAGTGAGGGCTCCCTGAAGGGATAAAATAGTCTCAAGGGCTACTTGTTTGATATACTCCATATATATATATATATATATATATATATCTAGATATCTCAAAAAAAAAGTCACCACATGGATTTAACTAAGCGAATAGGTAAGAGCCTCCCATTGGATAATTACTGCATGGATGATTATGTTTCAGCTGGCAACAAGTTATTTAACCCTAACTGATGCAGTGAGTAGCTTCTCATTTCTTAAAACAACAATATCGGAAGACACATCCTGTGGTCGTGGAAAAGATGCTA
>NW_015637152.1:89532-89797 GCF_001515625.1 Sinocyclocheilus rhinocerous
TTAATAAAACTTTAACAATTTAATTAATCCTTTAAAATGTAATCAAATGAAAATAAATTGCAAAACATTTTTTTATTTTATTTTATTTATACTGTATACATTAATAATAATAAACAAATAACTTGGTTGTATGATATTCCTTAAAAATAATATTAGTATTATTATTACTTTAAGAATTGCATTGTAGTATACAGTAGTAATATATTCAGTTATAATTTCAAGTTAAACCGGACTTTTATTTTGACGGTTTGTCGTGAAGGTCTTT
>NW_015637152.1:89955-92280 GCF_001515625.1 Sinocyclocheilus rhinocerous
TATTTTGAGGGTTTGTCGTGAAGGTCTTTCAGTTTTAGTTTCAGCATGTATTTGATATGCTCTGAAGATAAAGTGCATGTGTTCATGTCCTCATATATTGAGACGCAGATGCTGAAAACACCGCGAGTCACGTGTGTTTGAGTTTGTGTATCAGATTAAACTACTCCACGCATTCACACAGAACATTTAAACTTATTAGCGACATTCACTGACTGGTTGCTGTAGCATTTATTTCTGTTGTGTGATAAGATGTTAGATTAACCCATACTGAGTAAAAATGTCCATAGCTTATCATCATTGACATAAATTTTATCATAATCTCGATATGATATCATTTATGCCCGGTGCTAATTTAGGCTATTTATAGAGCGTGCTTGGCAGGCGACTCAAAGACTCCATGCGGGCTACCAGGTGCCCACCGACACCACGTTGGTGACCACTGGTCCAGATAAATAGATGGACAATATGGCCAAAATATGATCTACAGATTTTTTTTTTTTTGAAACTTCTAATGCATATTTGTGGAGTACAATCTGTTTATCTGTAAATATGACAGTTCTTCTAACTCCATATGATACAAGTGATTCAATATTCATTATGCATAACTTGGTCATCAAGTTTACATTGCAACATTACAAAAATGCACCACAGTAACCATAGTTCCCCTTCAGGAACTCGAGCTGCGTCGAAACGCTACGGGAACGCCTTCAGCGTGACCACGCTCTGAATCACGTGTGTAATCAGTCCAATGGATGAGCGAGACGTCACGGGCGGGGTGACGTAGCGACCAGGAAGCTTAAAAGCGCATGCGGTGAAACCGGCGTCAGCTTTCTGTCATTCAGCAAGAGCTCTGAAAATGTGTGTGTCAGTCGCTATTTGTTGTGAGTCTTATTTAGTCTTGTTTGTATACTTATAAGCTCCATTATGTCAAAGCTTCAGCAAAAAATAAGCATTTGGACGAGAGCAGGCAGCATTCAGGCTGTGTTCCTCCCCCACTCTTAGAAAAGATGTGTTAAAAATGACACAACCTGTGTTAAATTTTAACACATTAATGGGTGAGTTCTGGGACAACGTTTTTTTGTGTTCATTTACTCATTCATTGTGTTGATGATTTTAACACAGTAAATGTGTCAAAGGTTATCACAAAGATGTGTAAACATGTGTATAATTTATGTGCTGTCCTTTACTACATACATTATGTTAAAAACATACATGAAATTCTAAACAAATGTTGATGAAAAAATCATTGGTTGTTTAGCTTATTGTCAAAATATTTATTATGATCAAATATCAATAATTGCATTCATAGAACTGCAGAATATATGTACAATTTTAAGCAGTCAAAAAGGAAATGTCCAACACAGGACAAAACAGTTATTTTCATCTCATTAGGTAACATGACACAACCCCACCTTCATAATCATTTAACTTTTTTCCAAACTTTGCTGGATTGATGTACACTGGTGGCCAAATGTATTTTGAAAGAAGTCTCTTTGATGCTCTAAAAACATTTCTTATTAATGTCTGTACTCCTCCATCTTTTCCACAGCATAGGAGTAAAAGTCATTATCAAAATAGCCTTTTAAAGGCCAACACAATGTTTTTGTCCACCTTTGGGAATAAATGAACTTCTCAGAAGACTGGATCCTGCTCAGAACTTGACTGACAACATCAGAATATTCCCTGGTCTGTATGCGTGTCCACAAACACAAATGTACTCAGTCCTTCAGTGGAGATCCCGGGTTTCAACACTATATTAAAACAGAGAGAGAGGAGAAAATTCCACATTAGTGTCAATTTATTTTTAACCTACATTTTAAACCTTTTTTACTAAGAATATATATTTGTAAGTAAAAGCTTGTCAATAACATATACACACATTTCAGCTGAACTGTAAACTAAATTATGCCAGATTTAATTTTAATACTTACATATCCTAAATTCTGTCCAAAAATGCTGAGATCCATAGAGAGAAAGACTCCAATTGAGGATTTAGCCTTCAGCTTGTCTGCAGTGAAGGGGTAGCTGTTTGAGACAAAAACACACTAAGACACATGCAAGAAATCACTATGTGATGATCTTTCTCCTTCCTACAGTAGTTAAGCCACCTGTGCTCTGATATTAGGTACCCTCCTGGTCATGTGGGACTGCAATGGCACAGAGTCTTCTGCCTAATGAAAGATCAAAGTAATGCTAAAATATAATCTAAAGTTTATAAATTAAAGAATGCTTGATTTGGTATGAATGAATGATTTAGTGTGAGTTTTATTGCAGTGCTTACCTGAATGGTGAACATAGAAAATGGTCCATCTTCTGATTGGTTCA
>NW_015637152.1:94719-96505 GCF_001515625.1 Sinocyclocheilus rhinocerous
AAAAATCATTGGTTGTTTAGCTTATTGTCAAAATATTTATTATGATGAAATATCAACAATTACATTCATAGAACTGCAAAATATATATACAATTTTAAGCAGTCAAAAAGGAAATGTCCAACACAGGACAAAACAGTTCTTTTCATCTCATTAGATAACATGACACATAACCCCACCTTCATAATAATGTCACTTTTTTCCAAACTATGCTGGATTGATGTACACTAGTGGCCAAAATTATTTTGAAAGAAGTCTCTTCGGTGCTCTAAAAACATTTCTTATTATCAATGTCTGTACTCCTCCATCTTTTCCACAGCATTGTCATTATCAAAATAGCCTTTTAAAAGCCAACACAATGTTTTTGTCCACCTTTGGGAATAAATGAACTTCTCAGAAGACTGGATCCTGCTCAGAACTTGACTGACAACATCAGAATATTCCCTGGTCTGTATGCGTGTCCACAAACACAAATGTACTCAGTCCTTCAGTGGAGATCCCGGGTTTCAACACTATATTAAAACAGAGAGAGAGGAGAAAATTCCACATTAGTGTCAATTTATTTTTAACCTACATTTTAAACCTTTTTTACTAAGAATATATATTTGTAAGTAAAAGCTTGTCAATAACATATACACACATTTCAGCTGAACTGTAAACTAAATTATGCCAGATTTAATTTTAATACTTACATATCCTAAATTCTGTCCAAAAATGCTGAGATCCATAGAGAGAAAGACTCCAATTGAGAATTTAGCCTTCAGTTTGTCTGCAGTGAAGGGGTAGCTGTTTGAGACAACAACACACTAAGGCCCAATCCCAATTCTACCCCTTAACCCTTCCCCTTTGCCCTACCCCTCCGTTTCGCGCATTCACGTGAATAGTGAGTTTACTTAAAAAATAGCGCTTTTATCCTCTCGTTGCTGGGAAATATAATGTAGCGATTAAGTATTTAAACTGTTATTAATAAAAGTCGTGGTGCAGCGTTGACAAGTTTCTTTTCTCCTGGATGTGTGTACAGTAGTTAAGCCACCTGTGCTCTGATATTAGGTACCCTCCTGGTCATGTGGGACTGCAATGGCACAGAGTCTTCTGCCTAATGAAAGATCAAAGTAATGCTAAAATATAATCTAAAGTTTATAAATTAAAGAATGCTTGATTTGGTATGAATTAATGATTTAGTGTAAGTTGCTGCAGTGCTTACCTGAATGGTGAACATAGAAAATGGTCCATCTTCTGATTGGTTCATTTGCTGTGTAATAAACAATGTTTGACATCACTTATTTGATATAATGTTAGCAAATTTAGATTGTAAGCTACCTGGTCTGCACCAGTGGCTCCAAAGCACTTATGACATTGCATTTCAACTAGGGGTGCTCCGATTGATTGGCTACCGATCACTATCGGCCGATAATCGCTTTGGGATGTTTGATCGGCGGTCTCTAAAAAGGCAGATCTAAAAAAAACGATCTCAAGCTGATGACGCGCCTGCCGTCAAATGTTTGGCAAGACATGCAGCGTGAAGGTGAGGTACAATTCATATTTCTTCAATAAATAACTTATAAATTAATTTGAAAACTTTATGTGAGACATAATTTCAGAAACAGGAGTGAATCACCGCGCACGCTATCTCTCTCAAAATGCTCAAATGGCTTCAAATCACATCGCGTCTGCACTATAAGCGAGCTGCACAGTCGACACAGGAATTGTCACTTGCACATCGAGGCAGTGTCGCATCATCACTAAAGTTTATAAATTGCATTTCTTTTTAATTCTTGCCAGTGTTTAA
>NW_015637152.1:96612-97483 GCF_001515625.1 Sinocyclocheilus rhinocerous
TCACATCGCGTCTGCACTATAAGCGAGCTGCACAGTCGACACAGGAATTGTCACTTGCACATCGAGGCAGTGTCGCATCATCACTAAAGTTTATAAATTGCATTTCTTTTTAATTCTTGACAGTGTTTAACCATTCAGCGCTCCCGCGCTCTCCTGGAGACCGTGCGCTCATGCACACTCGCAGCGCACACACATAATGCCAGGTTCACATTACGCCGTTTGCAGTGCGTATCTTTTCTGCACTCATGTTAAAGGTTAGGATAAGGATTTAAAGGATTAAAGAATCGCTAAGGATTAAAGCGTTCCCACTGCACACGGTTGCAGTCCGGCAGTGCGTTCCAGGAGCGGTGCGTCTGCAGCAGTGCAGCGATCGTTTCCGCACCGAGTCTATTTTTGCTGCGCTGCAAGCAGTAAATTAAAGTAACAGCGCATTGTTTGCTGGATAAATATGAACATGGATTGACACGAAAATGCAATGATTATACCATAAATGCATATAATTTTCACGAGTTCACACTTTCCTATAATTAAATAAAGGTTATGCGTATTTGGCGTGCTGTCCAGGGAGAGGGCTCAGAGCTCGGCAAGACTCCCGAGCCCGGGGCACCCCCTCCTGTCCGGGGAGAGGGGTCCGAGCTCGGTGTCCAGCCCGGCCAAAAGCGCTCCCCCTGAGTGCTTCTCCCCGTGCTGGGGTAGAAACTATGCTGAAGGTGCGGGGTCAGGGTGGCGGAGGGATGCTGAAAGTCGAGAGATAACGAAGGTAGGACGTACTTGGTTATTTATAGGAGTTTTCTCTTGCGCTGATTGGATAAATGGTGTAATCACTAATGATGAACTGGCCGTGTTAATTATCTGTGCGTACTCCTCCCGA
>NW_015637152.1:105128-106001 GCF_001515625.1 Sinocyclocheilus rhinocerous
GGATGGGCCGTTATAGATGGATTAGGTGATGTTAAAGGGGGTTAGCTATGGTGGGTCAGGAGTTCGAGTGAACAGGGATGGACTGGCGTTAAAGGGGTCGGCTGATGAGGGTTCGGTGAGCTTCTTTGATATGGAAGCGGTCTGACCCGCATGTAGGTCTTGAAGGCCTCTGGCTTCTGAAAAAAAATCTGTATACTGATATTGCTGGCTACGGGGGGTAGTTCCAAGGCGGGAGTGTTCGGAGGGATGGGTAGGAGCGTGGCGGAAGATAGAGAGAAGGAAGGGCAAGCATGCGAGAGGGAGGAGGAAAGATAGCTGCCGGAACCGCTTGCGGATGAGGCTCCTGCGGGAGCGGACGCTGCTGCGGAGGTAGGAAGGTACCTGCGGGAGCAGTCATTACTTGAGGCAAAGGGGCAACTGAAAAACTCCTGCAGGAGCGGGGTGCTAATGGAGATGGGCAGGGATGGACTAGGGAAAAAAGGGGTGACTGATGAGGGTTTGGTGGGCTTCCTTGATGTGTGAGCGGTCAGATCGGATGTAGCTTTTAAAGGCTTCTGATGACCAGCGACCGAGTGATTGGATCTGCTGTTGGGAAAGGCCTTTTTGAGCCGCTGTGGTGGCTGCGCCTATTCTAAAAGAATGGCTGGAAAAATCATCGGCTGGGATACCGGAAAGGAGTAGAACAGACTTGAGGTGTTTTTGGAACCAAAAACGGGAGACGGGGCGGTTAGAGTCATCTGTAAAAAGAGGGTCGGCAAGTGTTTTGGATTGGGATTTCCTGAGTTGAAGGAAGGCTAGGAGGTCTTGGTATGGGAGTATAGGTGATATAAATATAAATAAAGTGGCCTTTCTTTGTCTGGTCTGTCTTACTTT
>NW_015637153.1:0-1156 GCF_001515625.1 Sinocyclocheilus rhinocerous
CAATAAACAAGAAGTTAATATTAAGAGACTTGCGTTTTAGACACCTTATTTCCTGTTTTGCTCTATTTCTCCAACAAAAATCATTCCAAACACAGCCACAGTGCTGTTCTGCGTCACTGAGCAACATGACGGTGTTTCGTTCCTGAATGAATTAACCGTTTAAAGGATTCGGTTCAATTGCAATGACTCACTTAACAGTGACTTGCTGCCACCTACTGGCAGTTTTAATTTCACATTTAAGGTACCTTTTCATTTTTTAAATAATTTCAAACATCAGTTTTCAATGTTTTTTGTTTAAAATATCAAAACATTATTTATGCATTTGTAATTGCAGGTTAGAGTATTCCATGTCCCTCAGAGCTGCATAAAACAGTGTGTAAATGCATCTAAATGACACTTCTAATGCAGCCTCTGTGTTTCCTCTGCATTGCAAAGATCAATTTTGTTGATACTGATTTAATTTGCTTGGTAACAGCCCAAATGCAAGAATTTGACTCAAATACTGATTTCATTTGCTTGGTAACAGCCCAAATGCAAGAATTTGACCCAAAAGATGGTGCACACTTTTAGAAAAAACGTCTTAAAGGTAAAAATGCCCATAAAACTTGTTGGAAATGATTAATTTCTATCACTGCTGTGAACTGACCTCACAGAATATGAAGAATATAAAAAAAATCAGGAGTCAGCTGTCAGCACAATTAGAGATAAGATATCAGCACAATAACACATTCAGCAAAATATTGTCTAATTATAATTATCGATAAAATCCCTGTAAATTATCGAGATATAATTTGTTTGTCCATATCGCACACCCCTAATTTGTTATTTAATTGATATAATAATTTATTGTTAATAATTGTTTAAATTAATATAGTAATTAATCATTTTGACTCATCCATTTTCTTAAAAATGGTTTAAAGGCTGAAATGTAAAGTTTATCATTTTATAAAACTTTTTGTTTTTGTGAAAACTTGTATCTGAACTGTAAATTATGCTTTTTACAGTAATTTTACAGTTTAATATGGTACTATAGACATTGCCCTACCCCACTCATATGGTATTAATTTTATTTGTGCAGGTCTTAACACTTTAGGCGCCAGGGTTTTTTGGAAAAAATGCTAGATTTTGACATCAAGATTTCAAAAGCTTGTGGCTT
>NW_015637154.1:0-158 GCF_001515625.1 Sinocyclocheilus rhinocerous
AGCCCTGAAATTCGTTTCATGCAGCATTTATTAAAATACAGAAATGAGATAAATCAAAAAGCGATTTAAATTATAATATTAAGCCAGGGTTAAGCGTAGAGTGATAACAGAAATCATAAATGGGGGGGGGGGTCACGGGGCAAGGACCAGGATGGCAG
>NW_015637154.1:572-759 GCF_001515625.1 Sinocyclocheilus rhinocerous
ATGAAGGCGCGACAGAAAGCTCAATTTGGTAGCCTACTCACGTGCTGTCCGAGCCCGAGCTGTGGTGTGTGTGTGTGTGTGTGTGTGTGTGTGTGTGCAGCGCCGCCGGCGCGAACAGAAATTACAGAAATTATCGCCTGAGTACCGCATTTAAATCTCTTTCAGAAAAGGTCTATCACAGCGTGTA
>NW_015637154.1:1450-4113 GCF_001515625.1 Sinocyclocheilus rhinocerous
TTATATATATTTTTTTTTTTAAATTATTTATTTATTTATTTTTCTTTGCGCGACGTACCGACTGGGTACAACTGAGTTGACTTTGTTCTATACGGTTTGTAGGTTATGTATATTAGAGAAAGGGGTATTGTTTTGTTTTGATACGGTCGAATTACATATTCTTACAGTTAAAAGGGGAGATCAATATATTAAGTTGAATGTGCATAGTTGACAGGTATTGACTGTTTTGTTGGGATCTTGGGCTGAGCTACGCTGGCTAGTTGCTCCTCAAATATGGTGGATCAGCGTCCCTCAGATTTTCACTTAAGGGGAGGGGGGGTAGGCATTTCAGTTGGAAGTGCCGGGGTTAAAAGTCGAACAGTTCGATGTTCTGAGTGTGTATGTGTGTTGGGGGGGTGGGGGTCATTTACACTTGCATTTTTATTTTTTTTTATTTTTTCTTTTTTTCTTTTTTCTTCCATATTTCAAACTGTTATGATACTTTATGGAGAAAACAAAACTAACAGACAGTCTGGATATTAAAATTACAAGTTGGAATGTCCGTGGAATGAGAAAATTGGCCAAGCTGAAACAAGTATTGAATAGGATAAAGTATCTCAAATCTAAAATAGTTTTTCTACAAGAATCACACTTGGTTGCATCAGATATACATTACTTACATTACTTGTGGCCAGGCCAAGTATTTCATGCAACTTTTAATAGTCATGCAAGGGGCGTAGTTATCCTGGTTATCCTGACATTGCCATTTCAAGTTAGAAAAACCATTCAGGACCCTTCAGGAAGATATATTATTGTTCAGGGGAGTATTTTGACACAAAAGCTTAACTTTATAAATATTTATGGTCCAAACGATGACAGCCCATTATTTTTTGAGAAATTATTTTTAACCGTGTCTGCTTTGGAGGGATTTAATATTATTGGAGGAGATTTTAACTGTACTCTCGATCCTGTATTGGACAGATCCACCCAAATTGATGCAACTCATATACAAACTAGAAAAACAATAATTGATTATATGAAGGATTTAAGATTAATTGAAGTTTGGAGAATGCTAAACCCAAATAGAAGAGAATATTCCTGTTACTCAAGTTCCTATAAAACTCACTCACGCATCGACTATTTTATAATCTCTATAGAACTGTTGTCTAATGTGAAAAAATGCTGGTATAATAGTATAGTAATTAGTGATCATGCAGCAGTATCTATGGAGATTAATTTGGGTGGATTTCAGCATTGTCCTAGATGGAGGTTGCAAACGTATTTGTTACAAGACCCAGCATTTATTACATTTATGGAGAATTGTATTGATAAATATTTTGAACTAAATACGAATGAAACTACAGCCAGTATTAGATGGGAAGCATTTAAGGCGTACATAAGAGGAGAGATTATTAGTTATACAAGTGCTAAAGCCAAACAACATAATCAGGAATTACAAATATTAGAAGATCAAATTAAAAAAGTTGAAATTGAAATTAATATTGATAATAATCCTGAAAAATTACATAACCTGTCTGTCATGAGAGCTAACTATGATAAATTAACATCTGATAAAGTGGCAAAAAGCTTAATGTGGACTAAACAAACATATTATGATCAGGGGGAAAAAGCAGGTAAGCTATTGGCCTGGAGGATAAAGAAAATGCAATCTGAAAGAACAATTAACTCTATAAAGCTGAAATCTGGTAATTTAACTATAGACCCAATAGAGATAAATAATCATTTTAGAGATTTCTATCAACAGTTATACAAATCAGAATATAAAGCAAATAATAAAACAGTTCAGAAATCGTTTCTTGACCAGCTGCAATTTCAGACTATATCAGAGGATGAGAAAATGGTATTAGACGGCCCCTTAACAATAGAATATATTAGTGAAGCTATAGAGGATATTAACAGCGGTAAAGCACCAGGCCCAGATGGGCTTCCAATAGAGTTTTACAGAACATTTAAAAGACAGCTTTTAAAACCATTACTTGCCATGTATGAGGAATCATTAATTACTGGAAAGCTCCCAGATTCATTAAGACTAGCTATAATAACTTTAATATTAAAACCAAATAAGCCTCCAACTGAATGCTCGTCATACAGACCTATTAGTTTAATGGGATGTGATACAAAAATACTTTGTAAAGCACTTGCTAGAAGATTAGACAAATATCTTCCCCAATTAATTATTGATGATCAACAAGGCTTTGTACAAAAAAGACAAGGTTATCATAACATCAGAAGGGTCTTGAATATATTACATGAGAGACATAATGAAAAAGACACCGTAATGTTATCAGTAGATGCGTGCCAAGCATTCGATAGGATAGAATGGGACTATCTCTTTGATGTTCTTTCAAGATTTGGATTAGGCAAAACTTTTCTTAAATGGACTCGGCTATTATACACGGACCCGGCTGTTGAGGTACTAACTAATAACATCATCTCAAGGTCATTCAATCTGCAGCGATCCACCCGTCAAGGGTGCCCTCTGTCCCCACTGTTGTTCGTGTTGGCAGTCGAACCCCTAGCTATGGCAGTGAGAGTACATAAAGGAATATCAGGCATTACAATTGGGGACAAGGATCATCGTATTTCTTTATTTGCAGATGATATTATATTTTTTCTTACTAATGTAAAAAGTAGTATTCCCAATTTGATGAGACTAATCAAAA
>NW_015637154.1:4319-6592 GCF_001515625.1 Sinocyclocheilus rhinocerous
AAATATGGAGGCTTGTGGGAAACTTCAAGACTTAAATCAGTTAATGTACTCATCAAAATATAGTTAGATTTTTTTAAATTTATATTCATTGTTTTTAGCAAAACATTTAAAAAATGCATTAAACAGAAACGTTTGGAAAACATATAATAAATATGAGTCATTTTCCTTGGCAGTAGGCTGGAAAACAGGTAAGGATTTCTCTTCCTTTGTTCCTTACAGTGAACTCACAGGTAGTATTTTTGAAGAACCTAGACTGTTTGATAAAAAAAAATGGATTAGGCAAACACTTTATTCATAGATGTAAATGTTTAAAGATTAAGCCCCATTTTAAAGTGTGACGGGCCGAGGAAGACAGAGGACTCAAAGGCAGAGGATTAGATGCAAAGAAAGTTTATTCTCCAAAGGTAACAAAAACAAATAAAACTGTAACCAAAATAGCGAGCCAGTCTCTGGGGGTAATCCAACTTCGGTCGGCAGTTTGATGCGGACCAAGGGATTAGAAGATTGCCCAAGACTCAGCGCTCGCCCAGGACCAACAACCTGAGAGTTGAGTGAGGCAGAGAGATGAAGTCCTTCTCTCTATGCGTCCTGGGAGCAGGGAAGACAGAGGTGAGTGTAACACCTGAGAATGACACAACCAGAACCCAGGACACAAAACACATCGAACACAAAACAATCTACTCACAACAAGAACTAGACGGAAGAGGAATATAAAGGAAAGGGTAATAAGCAGCAGGTGGGGTAGAGGCAGCCAGTGACCCGCGCAGCCCCACTGCCAGATCAGCGCTGATTGCACCGATCACAAGCTGCCGAAAAAGACATGACACACAGACAGCAGAGGGAGCCAGAGGGCACCCTGACCCGTGACAGTACCCCTCCCCTCAGGGACGCCTCCTGGTCGATGAGAGCGCGATCCAGAATGTTGCGAGCCGGAACCCAGCATCTCTCCTCCGGACCATAATCCTCCCAGTCTACCAGGTATTGGTGACCTCTACCCCTACGCCTCACATCGATTAGTCGCCGTACCGTATAAGCCGGCGACCCCTCGATGAGTCTGGGAGGCGGGGGGGGAGAGGTCTGGGGCTGAAGGGGGGAGCGGGGGGCGGAGGTCTGGGGCTGAAGGGGGGGAGCGAATGACGGGCTTGATCTTAGACACGTGGAAAACTGGGTGGATATTTTTAAATAGGGGGGTTAACTTGAGTCGCACCGACACCGGACTGAGCACTTTAGAAATGATAAACGGTCCAACGAATTTGGGTCCCAGTTTACGTGATGGGAGTCTGAAGTGAAGGTCCTGAGACGACAACCAGACCTTTTGACCGCACACGTAAAGTGGGGCTTAGTACGGTGACGGTCCGCCAACGCTTTGTTCCTCTCGCCAGTTCGGGTGAGGGCTTCTCTGACGATCCTCCAAGTATGGAGGCACCTCTGAATGAACGCATGCGCGGATGGAACAACAGCATCAGTTTCTTGGGAGGGGAATAATGGTGGCTGGTAGCCTAAACAGCACTGGAAGGGAGACAAACCCGTAGACGAGAACGGGATGGACTTATGTGCGTACTCTACCATGGTTAATCTGGAACTCCAAGACGACGGTTCGGCAGACGCCACACAGCGCAGGACCCTCTCCAAATCCTGGTTAGCACGCTCGGCCTGCCCATTAGTCTGCGGGTGATAACCAGAGGATAAGCTCGCAGTCGCCCCCAGCTGTCGACAGAATTCTGTCCAAAACCTAGACACAAACTGGGGACCCCTGTCAGAAACCACGTTAACCGGGAGGCCATGAATACGGAAAACGTGATCTAAGACAACTGTCGCTGTCTCCCTCGCTGAGGGTAATTTGGGGAGGGGAATGAAATGAGCCGCCTTAGAGAACCTGTCCACCACAGTGAGGACTACCGTCATGCCACTAGATGGGGGTAGGCCGGTGACGAAGTCCATCGCTATGTGTGACCAGGGCCGTGAAGGGACTGACAGTGGCTGGAGTAGCCCTGCTGGGGGTCGATTGGAGCACTTACCCGCAGCACAAACCGGACAGGCCTACACGAACTGACGAGCATCCCACGCCCCGGACGGCCACCAAAACTGTTGCTTGATCAACATACAGGTGCGAGTCGCTCCTGGGTGGCAAGCTAGTTCGGACGAGTGGCCCCACTGTAGGACGCTAGTTCGGACTGACTCGGGCACGAACAACAGACCCTCTGGGCACCCCGCGGGAATAGCAGCGTCGCGTAACGCAGCGCGGGACCCTGGATTCCACCCCCCACGTGACC
>NW_015637154.1:6872-7552 GCF_001515625.1 Sinocyclocheilus rhinocerous
TTGTGGTCAGTCCAAACAATAAAAGCGACCCCCGCCCCCTCTAACCAGTGACGCCACTCCTCCAGAGCCAGCTTGACAGCAAGTAACTCCCTATTCCCGATGTCGTAATTCCGTTCCGAGGGGGTCAAACGATGAGAAAAGAAGGCGCAGGGATGTATTCTCTCGTCCGAGCGTGATCTTTGGGACAAAATAGCCCCAACCCCCACCTCTGACGCATCCACCTCCACAATGAACTGATGAGACGGGTCAGGTGTGGTTCAAATGGGAGCCGAAACGAAGCGACTCTTTAAGTTCTCAAACGCAGTCTGAACCTGCGAAGACCAACCATACCGCTTCTTAGTGGCGGTGAGATCAGTCAGAGGAAGGGCGACCTGACTAAAGTTTCGAATGAACCGCCTGTAAAAATTGGCAAACCCCAGAAATCGCTGGACCGCTCTACGACTATCTAGGGTGGGCCAATCAGCAACTGCTTTTACCTTGGCAGGATCCATTCGGATACCCTCGGGAGAGAGGATATATCCCAGGAACGGAACCGACCGTGCGTGAAACTCGCACTTCTCCACCTTGGCGAATAAACGATTCTCAAGTAGCCGCTGGAGCACTCGCCTGACGTGCTGGACATGATCGCGTTCGTTCTGGGAGAAAATCAGAATATCGTCCAGGTAAACAAAAACAAAACG
>NW_015637154.1:8505-9541 GCF_001515625.1 Sinocyclocheilus rhinocerous
TGGGTAATCCTGGAAAGAAGGGTGCCACAAAGTGTTCTGGCCGATATAGGATCAGCCAGAGCAACGGAGGGGATCCCCAAGTGTCTGGCCAGCCCGGCATCCATGAAATTGCCCTCTGCTCCGGAGTCAATCAATGCAGACACTTGATGAGCAGCCCCCTTCACCAGCAATGAGGCTTGAAACTCAGACCGACCACCAGAGGGCAATCGAGCTCTAGTAATGCTCACCTTCTGCCCTCCCTTGAGCGGTAAGCGCTGCCTGGCGGCTGGGCACGCAGCAGCCACGTGACCAACCTCTCCGCAGTAGAGACACAGTTGGTTGTCCAGGCGACGACGCCACTCCCTCAGCGTCAACCGCGCCCTCCCAACCTGCATCAACTCATCCTGGGGGAAGTCGAGACGTTGAGATGGCGTGTCACCTGACGCTGCAGACACAGCTCTATGACCAGGCTCGAGATAAGCCACTCCCCTCCGATGCCGGGAACGGAGAGCAATATGGTTATCCACCCGAATGGCGAGGTCAATGAGTCCGTCCAGGCTCGAGGGTAATTCAAGGGAATAGATTTCATCCTTGACGTGCTCGGCCAGACCGTGAAGAAAGTGATCCCAAAGAGCCTTGTCATTCCAGCCACAGGATGCCGCGAGTGTGCGAAACTCGATCGAGTAACTGGATACTGAGCCTTCTCCCTGCCGTAGCAGCGCCAGGGCTCGTGCCGCTTCAGTTCCCTGAGCCGAGCGATCAAACACTTTGCGTAGTTCCTTCGAGAAACTCTCAAAGGAGGAACAGTAGCTGTGCTCATTATCCCACATGGCTGTTCCCCACTCTCTCGCTAGACCCACCAAGAGCGTGATGGTGAAAGCTACCTTGGACTGCTCCGTGGGAAAACAGGAAGGCTGCAGCGAGAAAGTCAGAGAGCATTGGGACAAAAAGGAGCGACAAGTGTTAGGCTCACCCGAGTAAGGAGCAGGAGGATTGAGCCGTGGTTCAGTGCGACGGCTACTAGTTCCAACGGGGTCGGGAGGAGGGGTTACCGTAG
>NW_015637154.1:9651-10942 GCF_001515625.1 Sinocyclocheilus rhinocerous
GTTCTCCTCCTGATGTCGACCCAGAAGAATGCCCTGCTTGCGTGAAAAAAAAAAAATTATTTCAATTGTGATTTTTGATTTATAAATGCATCAGATATTAATTACAAAGTGTGTAATACCTGCTTTGAGTTAACAATTTTAAATTTAAATGAATTTACACTTAAAATATAAATGAAAAATGTATTTCAGTCAGTCTAGTAATGCTCACCTTCTGCCCTCCCTTGAGCGGTAAGCGCTGCCTGACGGCTGGGCACGCAGCAGCCACGTGACCGGCCTCTCCGCAGTAGAGACACAATTGGTTGTCCAGGCGACGACGATGCTCCCTCAGCGTCAACCGCGCCCTCCCAACCTGCATCGGCTCATCCTGGGGGAAGTCGAGAAGTTGAGATGGTGTGTCACCTGACGCTGCAGACACAGCTCGATTACCAGGCTTGAGATAAGCCCCTCCCCTCCGATGCTGGTAACGGAGAGCAATACGGTTATCCACCCGAATGGCGAGGTCGATGAGTCCGTCCAGGCTCGAGGGTAATTCAAGGGAATAGATTTCATCCTTGACGTGCTCGGCCAGACCGTGGAGAAAGTGATCCCAAACAGCCTTGTCATTCCAGCCACAGGATGCCGCGAGCGCGCGAAACTCGATCGAGTAACTGGATACTGAGCCTTCTCCCTGCCGTAGCAGCGCCAGGGCTCGTGCCGCTTCAGTTCCCTGAGCCGAGCGATCAAACACTTTGCGTAGTTCCTTCGAGAAACTCTCAAAGGAGGAACAGCAGCTGTGCTCATTATCCCACATGGCCGTTCCCCACTCTCTCGCTAGACCCACCAAGAGCGTGATGGTGAAAGCTACCTTGGACTGCTCCGTGGGAAAACAGGAAGGCTGCAGCGAGAAAGTCAGAGAGCATTGGGACAAAAAGGAGCGACAAGTGTTAGGCTCACCCGAGTAAGGAGCAGGAGGATTGAGCCGTGGTTCCGTGCGATGGCTACTAGTTCCAACGGGGTCGGGAGGAGGGGTTACCGTAGGAGCCATGGAAGGGCTGGTGTGTAGCTGATCCAACCGTTCAACCAGCTGGTTAAGCTGGAGAGAGATCTCTGAGTATGCGTGGCGGGAAGCTGCGATCTCCTCCTGATGTCGACCCAGAAGAACGCCCTGCTACATCAGGGCTCGGCGCATCTCACCCTCCTCTGCTGTCCATAATATCTGGTGAGTAGATTCTGTGATGGGACGAGGAGGACAGAGGACTCAAAGGCAGAGGATTAGATGCAAAGAAAGTTTATTCTCCAAAGGTAACAAAAA
>NW_015637154.1:11549-32362 GCF_001515625.1 Sinocyclocheilus rhinocerous
GGTGGGTGGGGGGGGATCACACCTGTCTATGTGTGCTATAATAAGGAAAGCGATAATTAGGAAAGTAATCTGCATGAAATCAGTCACTGAATTAACAATGCTTTTGTCGTCGTCCGACTGCAGTTGAGAATGCTGTTAAGTGAGCGTTTGGCATTGATGTGTCGAGGGAGGTCGACATGTCATGAGCTTTGTCATGCCGCTCATGTGATGTGTGCCTGGCAATCCCTCTTTCTTCTGTCTTTTGGCCATCTGTCTTTTATTCCCTCCCTTTATTCATCTATCTATTACATCATTCTTCCTGTCATTGTTAGATTGTGTGACGGGTCGTAAGTCATAAATGAATAAATATAGACACATGATCACACACACACACACACGTTTACTTAACTATCTAAATGGGGACATTCCATAGGCATAATGGTTTTTATACTGTACTATCTGTATATTTTATCGCCCTACACCAACCCTACACCTCACAGGAAACTTTCTGCATTTTTACAATTTAAAAAAATCTTTGTTTACTTTATTTTTATACCAGTTTTACAAATGAGGACGTCCCCGAAAAGAGGTTTTTGGAGATTTTGTCAGGTTTAGCTCACTTTTGGGTACAAATTTGTCCCCAAAATATGGTTAAGTGGGTACACACACACACAGTTTTAAAGGCGAAGTTCACTAAAAATGTAACCCACTCTTATGTCATTTCAAACTATACAAACTTGTATAGTGCCGGGATTGATTTCACCAAATCCAACAACACTATGACCATTCACTCTTTTGGTCACTTTATCTGCAAGTTACATGCAAGTAAGTCGCAACAAATGAGTGAGTCACGGACTCAGTTATTTAACCAATTCATTCCGTACTGCGGATTCATTCCGGAACTAAACAAGTGATTGTGTTTATGAATGACTCATTAAATGATTAACTCAAATTTTAGAATCATAAACAGATTCATCCAGGAAGGAAACAACTGACCATCTTCATGAATGAGTCACTGAATCATTGACTCAAACTATTTGTTCAAAAACATGTAACTGTCTTTATAAATGAGTGAATCATTGACTTATACAATTTATTCAAAAACATGTGACCATCTTTATAAATGAGTGAATCATTGACTCAAATGATTCGTTAAAAAACATAAATTCATTTGGAAACCAAACAAGTGACTGTCTTTATGAAAGAGTTATCAAATCATTCACTCAAACAATTTGTTCAAAAACACTGAATAATTCAGGAATGAAACATGGGACTAGTTGAATTCAAAACCACATTCTAGTGTACTACTCTTACCATTTATTCCCTACTATGGCAGAAACGGTCAGAGTAGTATGCTAGTTTGCAGTTCCAAATTCAGCAACTGTCTTTATGAGCGAGTTGCTGAATCATTCTCTCAAACTATTTGTTCATTAAGTAAGGAAAGAGATGACTGTTTTTATGAATGAGTTGTTCAATCGTTCACTTAAACGACTCGTTAAAAAACATGGATTAATTCAGAAAATAAACAAGTCACTGTCTTTATGAATGAGTCATTGAATTGTTTATTCAAACAATTCATTCAAAAACACTCATTCATAAAAAAACAAACAAAAAAAAACAGGGGGCTGTCTTAATGAGCAAGCCACTGAATCATTGCCTCAAACATTTTGTTAAAAAACACTGGTTCAGCAACAGAACATGCAACTCTTTCGAAGTGAGTCATTAAAAAACTAAAATATAAAAGCTGATTTATTGTATGGCTTCTGAGGACTTTAAATATTGCCATAATAACTGTTTTAATAACTATTTTTAAGGAGTTTGTATACGGTACTGCTGTTTTGTCCTTTATGAAACTTGATAACCCCTGGTCATTGTATGCTTTATTCCAAACTTCTCCATTACTGTTACAAAGAAGTAAGTCATTCATTTGGAACAACGTGAGGGTGAGTAAATGGGACAGCATTTTCATTGCGAGTAATTTGTTCCTTTAATTTTCTGTTGTTCAATGTGGGATCCTCTCTGTGGGAGAAGAAGCAAAGAGAAATCTATTCAAGGAGGCTTGTACTAGTGGCTTTCAGCATCTCTCTCGAATGGATGTGATTCCCTGAGATGCATTGTTGCCACTCTGTCAAAACAAATTTAATAACAAATTCTCCCTCTCTTTCTTTCAACATCTAATTCCATCTTTCTTTCTCAATAATAATTGGGGTGAGGATCGGGGGTGAGCTTTTGGGAGACAAGAGTATTTGTAATCAGCATTCTCTCTTCTGATTTCAATTCACATTGTTGGAAACAGCTGCAGCAGGATGGGTAGAGGTGTTACTCCCTTCTTCTTTCTCTCTCTATCTCATTCTAGTTTTTCTCCTCAGAGGAGCGCTGATATTTCCGCCTGACTGCGTGCAGGAGACGCGCCTTATATCCGAGGAATCAGGCATGAAACGCTCGCTGCTTTCACCAAACCCTGTGCGGCAGAGCAAAGGGTTGTGGGATGCATTGCACGACAGGAAGACAGGAATAAAGACAGAAGGTAGTGATTATGAGCTAGATGGACGAGAGAGAGAGAGTGAGGGAGAGAATGTGAAAATCACAGCAGACAGTGTCTTCATTTAGCCTTTTGTCTAAATACCAGTTATTCCCCTTGCAGAACCTTGGATCGGTCTACTGAGAATCATTCAGTCTATTCCTGTCTAATTCATCTCTCTCTTCCTCAAAGAGACATGTAGACTGCATTACCGTAAGCATGTGCATCTTTAAATGTCACTGCCCATCGGCGGCGGCTCTGGAGCTCTGTCCACTCAAACAAAATTCACTTGCTTCACTCGCATCTACTATACACTTTGAGAGGATTTAATTATTTTTTTATTTTTTGTCACTCTCTGAAACACACACACACACAAACTTCCCTGGCACATTCATGAATACAGTGCACTTTGGAGTCCCAAGAATTTATTTTAAAGCATTAGAAAAAAAAAAAAGAAAAAAGCAGATTTTTTTTGTGAGACCTATTAGATATGATTGGAAGCCTGTCTCCACATTAGGAGGGGGAAAAAAAAGCTATATATATATATATATATATATATATATATAATTTCTATATTATATATAATTTTATATTGTCTTTATAATTTATTATAAAAGTTATTTTAAATTGTAATTATATTTAACAATATTACAGTTTTATTTTATGTTTGATCACATAAATGTGAGCATAAGAGACTAAATTTAAAAACAATAAAAATCTTATTGACCTTATTGATGTAAGTGTTAATTTACATAGACAACGCCACTAAGTTATCACATGCATAAAATAAAAATAAAGGTGACATGTCTCATGCTAACACATATATTTATTTAAATCATATGGCTATACTTTTGAAACATTGTGTATGTTAATGTTCATTGCCTTGCCTTTTGTACTTCACTGGAATTATTTACTGAAATTTTTATTTTTGCTTTACAAATGTTTTTTTTATTTTTTATTATAGTAATCAACATGCCACAAATGCTATCAGTATTGCATACAAAACATTCTAACAACACAGATAACTTTAAATATTTGTGTGTTGGTCAAAAGACAGGAGCCCAACAGAAAAAAATGTTATGAGGGCAGGAGCTGTGTGTGTTCATGAGGTTGGTTACTCAGCTTCTGAGATACGTAGCACAGGTGAGCTGAAATGGGAGGTTGCTGGAGCTGAACAAGTGCTTAAATATTGCACAACGTTTTTGGATGAAGAATCCAGCTCTTCTACATGACTGGCTGTCTGTTCTTTGGCTACAGTCAGGCTGGTGGGCACCAGTGCCGGCATGACATCAGTGCCCAGCAGTGATGATCCGTAGCATGCCATGTTTTGCATGTGCTGACAAAACACCTCCAGCATTTGGACTTCCAGATAGCCGTTCAACATGGAGTTAGTGAGCCTTCTCTCCCAGCCAAGACCCTGAACGCTCTCCATGACAAGATACTCCTCATCCTGCTGGGTCGCAGCCTCTACCTGTTGACCTGGTTTCAGAGAGGGTTCCAGAGAGCTCAGGTCCTGAGATTGCAGCAGTGGGCCGTCATCCGGTGGGTTGAGCAGGTCTGGGTTATGAGGACTGCAGTGCTCCAACCGATCACCTGCAAGCCGGAGGTCCGGATAGTCCTTGCAGAAGCTGGGACAGCACCAGGAGCAATACAGAGTCATGCCCAAGTGATCCTCCCCGCTACAGCTGAGAATGGGCATAGCATTGCTGGGTGCAGAGGCTCGGCACTGCCCTGGCTTTTTCAGGCCTTCAGGCCTGCCAACTGACAGGAAGAAAAAATGGGTCAGGCACCACTATAACCAGCCTCATCTTAACAAAATAGCAAGAAACCAGTGAGGAAACTTGAGGGAAAGCCCAGAGTCCAAAGCAAAGTCCCACTTTGCAGCTCACTTAATTCACTGAATGACTGTTTCAGTGTCTCCATACAAATGACAATTGTGTGCAGTACACACTCACCTAAATGAGGAAGTACTTGGAAAAGTTTGACAAAATGTTTTTATTTAGTTTGGATTTCTGATAGAGTGAACTTCAAGCCTCTTTTGCATTGTCATAGCTGTAAGCTGAATTGGACTATTATCAACAATGCTAAAATGGACTTTGTGAAGAATAGTACATTATTTTGTTATACACTGTTGCACAATATTATCACTTAAAGTCAACATGAAAATAAAATTCGATTGTCTTTTCTTCTCTATTACAAAGTGTATCTGAATACAAAGGCTTCTCAAATGAGAAAAAAAGAGGGTATGATTTTGACAATTTGGAATTCATTGTTGTCTTGCCAATTGCTGCGATCTCTCGTGAGTGACAGGTTGTTGATGATTGTTGATTTTTTATTAAACATTACAGGGGCACATGAATCTTTAATCTTTAATGAATGCATGGATAAATCATTTGTAATATACACTGCAATATTTCATAAAATATAAGAATTGTCGATTTTGATTTCATGGTGACTTTAAATGCATAGTTCACCCCAAAATAAATATTTGTCATAATTAACTCACCTTCATATAATTTAAAAACCTGTATACATATTTTTATATGTTTTTAAAGTGTTTTTTGTCCATACAATGAAAGTTATTTTGGACTATATTTATTTACACTGTATGGGTATATAGCTGACATATTCTTAAAAACTCTTAAAAACATTCCTAAAATGATGACAGAATTTTAATTTTTCTGTGAACTATCTGTTTAACTTTGTACAACCTTTCATATTATAACTGTTCCCTATACTCTACTCAGTTTAACACCTACATTTATGTGGCTAAAACTGTGGGCTAAAATTCTCAGCAGCATCACACTTCCTTCCTAAAATTTATTTTTACATATACTGACTGTTCCCAGGACCTGGGCCACATTCATAGTCTATAATTAATATTGCTCCATTGTTTAAATAAAATAGCTATTTTGCTTCACCCAGCATAAAAACAAACATCTCCCAATGCCATCATTAAGATCGTGAAAATGTTATTTTTAACACAACCTCATCCTAATAACCCAGAATACTATGGTCTTTCACCTCTCACAGTTCGTGGTGTCAGAGGTGATCTGGCAGCGGCGTTTGTCGTGCAGGGGTTGGGACGGGTCGTGGGGGTGGGTGAGTGTGTGCGAGCGTGTCCATCATGATCTGTGGTGTCTTCTGTGCAGTTCAGAACATGAAGGAAAGCTTCTCCAAGCATGATAGCCACTTACACAGACAAACACAGCTCAAGCTTTAAATGAATGAACATTTTAACACTTACTCAGTACAAAAACAAAAATAATCTTCAATTCAATATTCAATAATCTTAGATAAATAAAGTGTCATGGGTTTTTCAAGTAAATTGATAGCCTGGTTAAACTCTTATTTAAATGGGAGAGTTCAGAGGGTAGAATTCGATGGGACACTTTCTGAGGAAACAATTGAAAAAATGGAGTCACTCCACTCTGTGGAGTCACTGTTTTAGGCCCTCTTTTGTTTCTCTTATACATAAATGACATGCAAGCAGTTTGTGATTGTGATTTGTTTTTATATGCTGATGATTCTGCTATTGGATTCAGACAAGGATGTTGGTAGGATACAAGTGAATTTAGGTGAGGAGCTTTGTATGGTAAGAGACTGGCTTTCTGAAATCAAACTCTTGTTGCATTTAGGTAAAATTAAATCCATATTATTTGGGTCTAAAAATAATTTGAATAAGGTTTCTAAGATGTCTATTAAGGTAGGGATTGTTTAATATCAAACAGAACTACCGTTAATTATCTCGAATGTGTTCTTAATAATGATTTAAGTGGTGTAAGTATGGCTATGAAAGTTCTGGGTAAGGTTAATGCTAGAACAAAATTTCTTGCCAGATATGTTAGTTTTCCTGAAAAACAATATAAAATTACTTGCATCATGTTTAGTGCTATGTCATTTTGAATATGCATGTATTTCTTGGATGTCTGATTTGTCTCGTGGTTGGTTGGATAAGTTACAAAAATCTCAAAACAAATTGATAAGTTTATTTTTAGGGTTTAGTCATTTTACACATGTTGATGTTTCCCAATTTAAGCATCTTGATTGTTTACATAGAAAGCAGAACAAAATACATTTAATTAAAAAATGGTCTTCTTTTGAATACTCTGGGGCACAAGTGTTGTATAAATTACCTCTGGATATTTAAAGTATTTCAAATATGGGTAGGTTTAGTTTAAAAGTTAAAAGTTGGCTCTTAAGTAGGTTGTTTTATTGATGAACTTGTATTAGTATATGTTGTGTATGTGTTTAATTGTGATTGTACATTTTGTAAATGTGGAATCCTATTGTAATCTTTGTATTTATAATGCATTACCAGTGTACCTGTTACCAGGATTGAAGTTTGTGCTTAACATCAAGGACCACAATGGAAACAAGTTTTTAACTTTATTATGTTATTCTTGACGAATTGAGTGTGTTTCACTACTTTTCTGTCTAATAAATCAAATCAAACCAAATCAAATCAAATTCCTTTATAAATGATTTATATTTGTAGGATTAGCAGAATCTATAAATTAAATGACAAAACTTAAAGGGATAGTTAAACCAAAAATTACAATTCTGTCATCATTTACTCACCCTCAAGTTGTTCCAAACCTGTATGCATTTCTTTCTTCTGTTGGGCACAAAAGAAGATATTCTGAAGAATGTTGTTGGCCAAAAAGTTGACGGTAGCCACTGACTTCCATAGTTCCATAGTATGGAGAAAAAAAATACTATGGAAGTCAATGGCTACCGTCAACTGCTTGGTTACCAACATTCTTCAAAATATCTTCTTTGGTGTTCAACAGAGGAAAGATCATACAGGTTTGGAACAAGTGGAGGGTGAGTAAATGATGACATCATTTTCATTTTTGGGTAAAATTTCTCTTTAAGATTTTCATAATTTAGAAGATACTACAATTTTATTGCTGTAATCAGATCAATCAAATACCCCAAATAAACTGTACAAATTCTAGTTAATAAAACACCAGTAGATAATTCTATAATCACAACTATCTATTTATATATATAAGAAAGAAACTTACCAAATGTTTTAGAATGGGATTCCTGTTTGTAGGCCTATGGCTGCAGAAACGGACATTTCAAGAGTGATACACAGCAATGTCTAATGTGACACTTTCAGATAGTTCTTTCATCTATCTATCTATCTATCTATCTATCATCTATCTATCTATCTGTCGATGGCTGAGATGTTTTCTCTGGTCTGGCGTCTCTGGTCTGGGTAGCAACAGAGGAAGTAAGCTGTTATCTCTCTCTCTCTCTCTCTCACACACACACACTTACACAGATTAGGTCTCTGCTTGAATAAAGCAGAAGTGAGAAAGGCTTCTCTTCTCTATTACTGATTGCCACACGCGTGTACACTTACTGCAAATGATGTTTCATTTTATTTGCACTCAAGCATGTTTTCATAGAAAGTGCACATAATTAGAGCAAGCAGAAACTTCTGCTTACCTGCTTCAAAAAATACAGTCAGCAATTAGTGAACTTCACTGAGGCAGATATGCTGTGGCCATACAGCGCATACAGACATAGCTATGAAGGAGGGTCTGACTTTATCACTGGGCTTAAACGCGAGCTGTTCCTCATCACATCAGTGCTGTATGGCAGTGCTTTATTTGGTGCAGAACGCTCTCACATCAGTCTACAGCTTTTTAACATGTTAGGAGGGAAATTTTACAGGAAGGTGCGCCGTTGGATTTACGCCTCAGGATTTCGCGCGTAAAAGCACAGCGGAGGTAAGAATCTGCCTCTTCTGTGGCAGACCCAGACGCTCGCTGATTGGACAAGCGGAATATCAGTCACAGCATGGCCCCGCCCCCACCCTCCCATTCAACCACTGGATCTAATGTAGCCCTATGTTTACTACAGAATTAGTGCATAGCGGACGACAGTCTCCTGAACTGTGAACTCCGAATCACAAAAGATAACCTGTTAGTTTTGCATAAAAGAAGAAAAACATCCCAAACTCAACATGCCCAAGAGAAAGGTATGTAGAAAAGCCGAGCGCGGCGTTCGGCTACACTTTTGCCCTTACTAATCAGTCGTGGAATTAGGAAGCCCTCGAGACAATGTTTTTTTAATAAAAATCCAGGCGACTTCTTTAGAATCAGTGGGCAGGTAAAAAATCGTTGTTAATTTTGCGATTTTTTCCTGCCGGATCGCGGCGTTTTTGTCGATGGTGGTACGTTAAGCAGAAGGGTTTTAGTTGAGCAGCGCTGTGCTGAAGCTCGGCTTGATCTCATGCCCGTGGAACCGCAGCCATGCTGCCCTCTCTCTCTCTCCATCTCCAGCACAGCGCGCCGCGAAAACCGACGATTATAAGCGCAATCGTGGCTCAGTCGCCGTTGAATGGTGATTAAAAAATAGCTAGATAACTCTAATTTTCTGAATGGTGGCAATTTTGCGAAAAGACGGTCGCGTTTTTAAACAATTTTAATGCATTTTCTTTGTTCGCCGTGGAAGAGGAGTGTCATGATTCCTGCTTGCCGCCAGGTGGCAGCGCTGAGGCGGGATCATCGCGCCCCTCCTCCTTGTTCAAATGTGTGGAGCCCGTGTCGTGAAATGCCTTCGTGAAAAATAATAAATAAATAAAAATCGACACACCATTTTGCGCTGCTGTCCGCAGACAAATAAACTTATTCACAAATCCTCAGCTAAAGTTCATTTAAGCTTTAATAAACGAAAAAAAAAAACAGCATGTTGCTCACATATACAAACGTGCAGAACAGCACATCCCAATGTTTCTGCAAGTTGCCTTTTTGTTTTCCCCGGCTTTTATGTTAATAAAATTATAGATCATGTTCTAACTTGTGATATTTGTTTTGCTGATTTGCAGGGAACTGATGGAGAAGTCAAGGAGGAGGTGAGAAAGGAAAATGATAAAATATCTAAAGCAATTTTGGGTTTCATATTCAAGTAATCAAAACCAGTACATATGCATTACTGTATATATACATTTACATTTATTTATTCAGCAGGAGCTTTTATCCTAAATCAAATTACAAACAAGAAACACCAAGTATTTTGTCATAAGAGCCAATAATATTTGTAGTACACTGTGCCAAGTTTACTAAGTGTGCTGCTAAGTAGCCTACACAAACTAGAAGTGAAATGAAGAGAAGGAACATTTTTTAATAATTGGGATTTACAATATATAACTGTTCTCTCCTACTTGTACTTAAATAATTATATATATTTTTTTCTTCCTCTTGTAGCCTCAGAGAAGGTCTGCTAGATTATCGGCGGTAAGTTCTTTTCTTTTTAAAGAGATTTTTAATGTTAACATTATATCATTATTTTATTTTTATAAAGTCTTTGGCCTCAAAAGACTTGAAGAACTTTAAATATAGTCTTGGAAATTGTTTTTAGCACTTTTTGTAATAATTGATAATTGAATTCCTACAACCAACACTTTCAACCTACCACTGATCGCATAGCAACAAGATCAGAAACCATAATTTCTGCACAAGGTTTTTTTTTTGTTTGTTTTTTATTTTCAGCATATTTTCTGTATAATATTTTTTTTACTTCAGCATAGTTTTGCCAGTCATTTAAGGTGATGTGTAGAATTCAGGATAGGGCAGAACAACATAGACCATTCTATGTATTATTATAACTATTTACTTGAACATGTTTATTGTTTAGATATCCTTGTATATATCAAAAAGTAAGTTTGTGAATGAATCATGTTTTCATTTCCCTTCAGAAACCAACACCTTCAAAACCTGAACCCAAACCGAAAAAAACTCCCAAGGTATTTACACTTTTTATAAACACATTTTTGCACTGATGCTCATGTGTCACTTGTCTCCATGATTTGGTGTGTAATCTGTGTAATACGTATTGCTCTATATTCATTCTTTTGCTCTGACGTTTCCTCTCTGACAGAAAGAGAAGGAAGTGAATGATAAAAAGGAAGAAAAGAAAGCAAAGGCTGAGGAATCCAAGGAGGAAAACCAATCAGAAAATGGGGAGACTAAGACCAATGAGGTATATATGTATAAACACAACAGTCTACCTCAAATCAGCGTCTATCATACATAAACACACCTTACTTGTCCCACAGTGGACATAATAAATCACGTCAGGTCATGATATTTGTTTATTGAGTTTCCTTTCCAAACACAAGCAATAAACACATTTCTGTCAGCTTTTTAATATTTTCTAATAACATTGCAAAAGTACTTAGTAACATAGTTAAATTAATTCCCCAGATCTCTCAAAACAAAGACATTGATAGCTTAAGCTAAGGAGAATTTTCTAAACTTTACCTCCTTAAGATTCTAATTGGTGCAGAGGCAGTCCTGCTTGATTCTTGTTGTTGTTGTTTTTTAAACAGGTTGAAAAAACTCCAGACGAGGCGGCGGAGCCCAAGAAGGAGGACCCGAAGACAGAGTAGCACCACGCCTGTCCATCCATCCGTCCATCTTTTCCCTTTCCCCCCTTTCCTTTCTTTTACCTTCCTCTCTCTTTCCCAGTTTTCTCTCTCCCTTTCCAGTTCTCTCAACAACCTCCTCTCTGCCCATCACCACCAGAGGAATATTTTTATCAGCGAATTTGTAAATACTGGTTCAGGTTTTTAGCACAAAAACAAAGCTGACTAAAACGAGTCTTGTGTTCGGCCGCAGCTGTATCAGGTGTCTACAACACGACAGGTGTGAAAAAGGCGGCATCTTTCTATAATTTTGTTGATTTTTCTATTTTTATTTCTTTTTTTTTCAAGCGGCTGGTCTGTAGCTTGGTTTTTGGAGTGGGAGGAGGCTCTCAGTCTGTATGTCCGTTAGTGCTCGTGATGTTTCTGTATGGGGTTTGTTTTTATTTTTATTTTAAACGTAATTGATTGTCTTTAAGAAAGAGGGATGAGTTAAACAAATATAGAAGAAAAGAGAGAAAACGACTAAAGACAAACTGCTTGCATTCCAGGTTCAGCATTAGACGGTGACTCCTGGCTTTTTAAGAATCATACCACTGCAATTTGTTGAAACAGAAAACTGGGGTTTGTTAGGAGGCCAGAAAAACCCTTCTGTTGTTATAGAGGACTTTTTTGAAATTACAGGATTCAAAGAAAAGTAATTTAAAGCGTTTTTGGGAATTTTTTTAACACTGACAATTCATCTGTGAAAAAGTACTTTGTCCCCTATAATGCTCTCGGTCTCACTCAATAAAAATCCATCATTGGAGTTTTCCTCAAAATGTCTGCTGTGGTCTTTTACACTGATTATATATTATACACTGGGTATCATATACTTGTTTCTATGCATATATTGTTCTGTAATCAGTTATTATCTTTTAATAAGTGGTTGGTGCAATAATATAACTCATAGCGGATTTCACCATTGGTTTACGCTGCATATCAAGCTTAAGAAATTATCCTAATCACCTCAGTACACAGCTGAGACTAACACACCCTAAATGCAAATATAAGTTATGGCTCGACTAATATTCATAAGACAAAATAGCTTTGTACTCTTAAAGTCATTGCATATACTATGAAAAAACAAAATGCCACATTCTTCTGCTAATGGGCGAGTATTTTCCTGAGCTGAGATGTCCTTTGGAATCATTTATACTCTTATTACTGTAATCGAATGAAGATGAAACCTTATTTCTCAGGATTTTAAATGATTGATTTTGTAACTATTTTCCATCAATTAAATTTATTAAGACTAAACAGGCCTGCAGATTTGCTGGGATGATAAGGGACTTTCAGTTATTCGAACATAAATTAAATGACCGCCCTTTGTTAATTTCTATATTTTCCCCTCTGCAATTTTATTGGTGTTCCTTTCTTTCTTTATTTTTTTGCACTTATGATTGCCATTGTAAATGCATATTTAGTTTATCATGTTCAGTTTAAAAAGGTTCTGAGATAAACTGGATAGAAAGCACAAAAGGATTCAGAGAAAACAACAGTCATCAGGTAAACACTTTGTGGCTTCAGAAAAAGCTTTTTGGAATGTAGAGTGTTAGAAGTGAGAGTGTCTGTCATTAAAACTGTGTATTTACATTTTAATAACTTTATTGTAATAAATGAAAGGTTTAATGCACATTACATTATGAAATGAATCATACAATAAAGAAAATATTGAAAAAAACATGATATTCAACAACACAGGATAAATTATTTCTGTATATATCCAACATTTTGTTAAAGAACTAAAAAGATATGATGGTGGTATTTTAACATTTATTCGATATATGCACATTACATAATTGTATTACGTAATATTTGTGAAACCATACCTTACATAACACATGTATATGGCAGTGATTGATTGTAGTATGGAACCTTTCATTGTTAAGATTTGATGTTTCTCCCACACACGTGACCTGTGATCCTCAAGACGAGATTAAACAAGAAACAAGACCTTTTTTATTGCAATACAGCTCTGCTATCGGGTTCAATAAATGACCCAACTGCACACCATGCAAAATGTCCGCCCGTGGAAATGGTGAGCTCACCTGTGCGCCCTCAGTGCGCCACTGGCGGAAGCGTGCGGTACTACGGGCCACAGGCGCACGGCCGCCGCGCGGGGGCGCTCAATCAAAGCAGCACGAGCGGCGGCTGCAGGCCGAAACGCTGAGAGCAAATACAGCCCAAGCCGCTCTTAGCAAGCAGAGACCCACGAACCTCCACCCACCGCCCGGACCGGGCCATGGCGGCGGAACCGTGCTCGCAAATTGAAGCCGGTGGGCAGCACTCGTTTTTTTCTGCGACTTTATCGCTAGGAAGACTTTAAGCACTATTTTAGCATTAGCCTTCGAGGCTAAGCTAAAGCTAACGACTGGTGTTGTTGTGTTTCTCTCTCTGCAGAACTTTATTACCTGATCGCCAGATTCCTGCAGTCTGGACCATGTCAGAAATCCGCTCTGGTGAGGCCGAAAGTAGCGTGTGAGTGTCGGTGTGTAGCGGTGAGTGTGTGTTACGATGTGTGTAAGCCTCTGTGTGTTTCTGCAGATGCTGCTGCAGGAGCTGCACGAATACGAGGTGGGTTTCATTCCTCTTCTCCCACTCAAACCCGTTATTTCTCTCTAATATCCCAACATCAGCATCTCCTCTTCATGCCAAGGCGGCTACGTGTCTAAATCCTGCGTGTGATGTGTGATTTCCCCCCGCTGTGTCTCTGTGTGTAGATCATCCCGAAGCGCTGGAGCTGGGATGGAAAGCAGTTTAAGCGAAGCTTTGAAGACTGGGTGAGATTAAATAAACACTATCGCGCACGTGAAATTCAGCACTAAACTCTCACAAGTGCTTGGCTCACTTATATTACAGCGAATAAAACTGAAAAAGCGCTGATTTGAGGGCACGGTGCTGGCAGTAAGAATATTGTCTATAATATACACGAGGCTTTGTTGTGTGGGAAAGTTTTGATTTCGGGAATTGAAATAAAGAGTATTTGTTTTGAAATGAAAGGCTTTGTGCGTGCCGGCCGGAGGCGTTGCGGCAATGCAAATATATCGAGAGGGGATTGGTGGGTTCCTGCGTCACTTAAAGGCGGCAGCCAATCAAACATCAGTTGCTACTTAAGAGACTAGGAAGATGGGTGGAGAAGGCTTCTGATTGGCTGAGGCGAGGCGGACGCTTGTGTGTGGAGGGAAAAAGAGTGGTCTTTCAGGAATGAGCGTAAATAAATATGGATTATGTTGGTGAAATAAAGCAGAATTCACGCTAGTTTGAAGACTAATAATATACAGGTGCATCTCAATAAATTAGAATGTGGAAAAGTTCATTTATTTCAGTAATTCAACTCAAATTGTGAAACTCGTGTATTAAATAAATTCAATGCACACAGACTGAAGTAGTTTAAGTCTTTGGTTCTTTTAATTGTGATGATTTTGGCTCACATTTAACAAAAACCCACCAATTCAGAATGGACTGAGGCTGGGGTCAAGGCATCAAGAGCCACCACACACAGACGTGTCAAGGAATTTGGCTACAGTTGTCGTATTCCTCTTGTTAAGCCACTCCTGAACCACAGACAACGTCAGAGGCGTCTTACCTGGGCTAAGGAGAAGAAGAACTGGACTGTTGCCCAGTGGTCCAAAGTCCTCTTTTCAGATGAGAGCTACAATTCACTAAAAATGTTTTTTTTATTGGTCTTATGGAGTATTCTAATTTGTTGAGATAGTGAATTGGTGGGTTTTTGTTAAATGTGAGCCAAAATCATCACAATTAAAAGAACCAAAGACTTAAACTACTTCAGTCTGTGTGCACTGAATTTATTTAATACACGAGTTTCACAATTTGAGTTGAATTACTGAAATAAATGAACTTTTCCACGACATTCTAATTTATTGAGATGCACCTGTAATGTAACACGTTGTTGCAACAGTTATTTCTGTGCAGTGTTTTTTTTTTTTTTTAATCATGATGCAAATAAGCTTTGCTGTGCCACTTACACTTTATTTATGAAATACCTCTATGTGTATGTTTTAGGTCTTGTTAAATCAGCACATACCTGCGGATTACCTGTTGCGTGTGTGTGAGCAGATCGGCCCACTGATAGATAAACACATTCCTCCCAGTGTTCCTGGAGTCCACAGTTTGCTGGGCACAGGCCAACAGTCATTACTACGGACAGCAAAAAGTGAGATGCACACTATATACAGCGAACAATAAGAAACAGCAAAGAAGACTAGAGAACAGCGCACATGATCACATTATCACTTTCCCTTACATTCATTTTCTTCCTCTAATACAGTTAAATATTTGACAAACTGTTGTTCTCTCTCTCAGGTTCTTCTCATGCAGTATGGAGTGGTTCTGCAGTAGTTGCTTTGCACAGGGGGCGGCCCCCAGAACCACCTCTCAACTGTGCCAAACCACCAACTATAGGTGAGTCCTGCCCTCCCAATTGGTGTATTATGTTCTTGCACTGCTGTTTTTGGGTTTCAGGAGTCACTGGTGGGTTTGTGAACACAGAGTTGAATCCACTCTTTCCAATCGAAAATGGTGCTTAATCATAGCTGATTAAAGTCAGCATGAAATGAAAATTCACCCAATCTTGTTTTAATATTTATTTAATTATTTAGATCTTAAAATATTGCATCATAATGTCATAAATTAATCTTCTGGTGAAACTGTCAGCCTTCCCTCTGGTGATGTATGCAAAACTTGTCCAGTCATTTAAGTCCGCTTAAACCTTCCACAATCAACTGCAAGCTCACATTAATTTTGAGTGCAATACCCATATTTTTTTCCCTTATTTGATAATCCTTTACACTCGGATGTACGTCAAAATACAAACGAAAACATCTTTCGCTATTTTGTTTCATTGCGACTTTAAAGGCTAGTCACTCTACACTTTTCAGTCTATTGACTTCTATTCATGTGCATGCAAATGCGGGAGACCAGAAAAGCAAGATCATGCAATTTTTGCTGAGTTCCAAAATCCAAGTTTGGTGAACTTTGCCCTGTGAATTTGTATCATGTGAAGACATGTGACTAACAGAAAATTGACATGTCACTGTCTTACTTGAACTCAATTAAATGAACGCAAATTTTAAATTTGCAGGATTGCAGTGTTACAGTAAATTGGAGTAGATTGCATATTTTTACATTTTTTTAACGTATTATATTTTGATTTATTTTTTCCATATTATGAATATGTAGTGCTGTAGTTTGTCTAGTGTGACTAACTTAATGCTGGATGTTAACATGCTATTTAGTGACCAAATAATGTCCTTTAGACCAACTACCATTTCTTATATTTTGTGGTGGGAGTTGATTGTAATCTCTCTGCTCAGTGTCAATCATGGGTGCTCGCCAAAAAACAGGAGTGGCTCGATTTGGCCATGCCTTCCCTTCCTTAACCTACCAGCACATGAAGATGCATCGAAGGATTCTGGGCCATCTCTCATCAGTATACTGTGTGGCGTTTGACCGCACTGGACATCGCATTTTCACGGTAAATGCATCTGATCAGAATATTGCATCTGTTGAAATAAACACAAACTGTGCCTGATTTAGACATAAAAGTTTAATGTGTAAAATTGTTGATGTTAAAGTAATTTCTGAATTCAATAAGTGGTGACGATTATAAACTATGCATAATTTGATGTCCTCAAAAAATGTCATTGCTCAGTTTTGCAATATGTTTTTTGTGTGTGCTTGTAATCAAGGTTTATTCATTTGTTTCTGTCAGGGTTCTGATGACTGTCTAGTGAAGATCTGGGCTACAGATGATGGTCGTCTCCTAGCCACTCTGCGTGGACATGCGGCAGAGATTTCAGACATGACAGTAAATTTTGAGAACACGCTCCTTGCTTCTACCAGCTGTGACAAGGTCATCCGCGTGTGGTGCCTGCGTACTTGTGCACCTGTGGCAGTGTTGCAGGGGCACACGGCCTCTATCACCTCCATACAGGTGTGTAAATACAAGTTTCCTTTATAAAGCCACTGTGAGAGTGAAGCGCAGTGCTATGTTCTTTTAAACTTGAGCAGCTCATGATCTGGTGATTTCAGCGACTGATCAGCTCAGTTCACAGTAAATGCTGCTCCACACAAGCTTCAACTCTACATCTTCTCTAAGTTTGAGTAACTTATAACAAGCATTTGGGAAGACAACGCACACCAACCATATTCCCAAACTTGTAGAGAAGCACTTAGAAACCGGCTGTTGTCAACAAAAGAGAAGTTTTAAGGGCTCTTAATTTTATAACATTTTTAACATTTGAAAATGAAAAATTAGGATAGCCATAAATATTAGTATTGTACTTTTACAGTTGTGCTGTAAAGTATAATTGTTATCTATTTTTCTTCTTACTATTTTTATTACAATGAAATATTTCAATATATTACTATAGTTGTAATTCACTGTAAATCTACTAGTTGATAACACTTTATTTGATTTATTTTATATTGATATATAGTATATAGGGCTGCAACAACTAATTGATAAAAATTTTCGATAATGAAAATAATTGACAACGAATTAAACTGTCCTTTGTCAATTTGTCTGTTTAAACTGTCAATTTAAACTGGGCTTTATAACTCTTTTACACATAATGTATAGCATAGAGATATATCACCATACATTATGTTTTCTTAGCATTCAGTTGGCATGTTTGTTTGAAGGACAGCATTGGGCAGGATGTGGAACAGTGTGTTTTGTCAATAAAATGAGGCTTTTTATCGGATTAATCGAAAATAATCGGCCAACTAATCGATTATCAAAATAATCGTTAGTTGCAGCCCTAATAGTATACAATTTAGCCAAAATGGGCAGCCCTACAAATAAGCTCAGCAAACCTGTTTTTCAATCACTTTTTATATAGCAATTTATATTGCTTTTTTCCCCCCTGAAAAATCACAATTCGATTTTTCCTCAAATTCAGCAGGTAATATTAATTCAGATGATTTTGTTTGTGTGTTTGAAGGGATTTTTCTCTCTATCTCTGCAGTTTTCTCCATCAGCATTAGGTTCCTCTCGGTATCTGGCCACCACTGGAGCTGATGGCATGGTGTGTTTCTGGCAGTGGAACTCACTCAACATGAAGTTTGAGTAAGTGTCATTTGCCAATTGTAAATTACATATTTTGTCTCATGCCAGTAATTAACTTTTTTACATAGTGTAAATTTGCAATGAGTCGTGTGTTTATGTTTGCAGTGATCAGCCCGTGAAGTTTATGGAACGTTCTCGTCCTGGAGTTCAGATATCCTGCAGCTCATTCAGCTCTGGTGCATTTACCCTCACTCACACTCTAACTCCCTGATCAATTTTCAAACACTTTTTTTCTCATGTTTCTTCATTATCGTCTCATGATTAGTCTATTATTATAATATTGTGTTCTCTGATTCCAGGGGGATTGTTTCTGGCCACTGGAGGGACAGATCACATGATCAGAGTTTACTACCTCGGCACAGAGACGCCTGTGAAGTTTTCTGACCTGGATTCCCACACGGTGAGAGCGAGAGACATAGAGAAGAAAGCCAGTAGACAGACAAGAAGGCAAGACGGATTGAGTAATGGAAAGGAGAATAATGGCCAGAAAAAGCAGAACTTGTAATTGGAAAAGGAGGAACATGTTAAAAATGAAAGTTTGAAAGTCATGACTGTATATTGTGCTGATTTAAAAGTTTTATATTTTAATGAAGTACAACAATGTTTTTGTTTTACAGGATAAAGTTGTAGCTATTCAATTCTGCAATAACACAGATGGGTGAGTTTTATTATCAGCATTCACTGTGTGTTATGCTTCCATTTGTGTTTGTTCATTGGGATGTACATTTTGTCTTTATTGCTGAATTGGGTGTTTTTAACTCTGTGTTTGTGTTTTGGCTGCCTCTATCTCCAGTCTGAGGTTTGTGAGTGGTAGTCGGGATGGTACGGCACGAATTTGGCATTACCAACAGCAGGAATGGAAGAGTACCGTCCTGGACATGACCACCAGATTACCAGGGTCAGTATGTGTACATATATGTTAACTGTGGGATCAGGCAGGTTTCTCAAGCACAGTTCTTTTGAAAAATAAAATTGATTTGGTCCTTCAATTATGTGTATTTTTTTACATCTGTGTTGACATATGTATTGTGTTCACAGGAGTGCTGTGATATCAGGCGATGACAAATCGACCAAGTTGGTGGTGACCATGGTCACGTGGGATCGTTGCGATCGTTCCATCATCACAGCTGTTTCAAACTGCATCCTCAAAGTCTGGAACTCAGCAAATGGCCAATTACTACATGTGCTGTCGGTATGTGCATGTGCATGTGAGGCAGAATTCAGTCTGTTCCTTTGGGTTCTTGTTTTGTAATTCTAAGGATGAGCTTCCTGTGATTATTGCCTGTTATGTACGGGTCATGTATGCAGATGTTTCTCTGTCCGTAGGGTCATGATGATGAGGTGTTTGTTTTGGAAGCACACCCCTTTGACTCACGAATCTTGCTATCAGCCGGTCATGATGGTAACATCTACATCTGGGATCTCAGTAAAGGTCTCAAGATTAGAAACTTCTTCAATATGGTGAGATGACATAACAGATCTTCAGTTTCAATTAAAAAAAGTTACATTTTAAAAGATAAGAAACATATACACTAGCGTTCAAACGTTTGGGTTAACAAGTGGGGAAGAAGTTAATACTTTTATTCAGCAAGGATGCTTTAAATTGATCAAAAGTGACATAAAAGACATTTATAGTGTTCCAAAAAAGACTTATTTCTAATTAATGCTGTTTTTAAATTTTATTAATCAAAGATTCCTAAAAATGTATGACAGTTTTCACAGAAATATAACTGTTTTCAACTGTGATGATAATAAGAAAGAATCATGTGACATTGTAGACTTGAGTAATGGCTAATGAAAATTCAGCTTTGACATCACAGGAATAAATTAAATTTATATTAAAATAGAAAACGGTTATTTTAAATTGTAATAATATTTCACAATATTACAGTTTAATTCATTCATCATTTATCAAATAAATGCAGCTTTGGTGAGCATAAGAGACCTCTTTCAAAAACAATAAATTATTTTACCAACCTCAAATTATTGAACGATAGTGTATAATACCGTCTAGATGTTAGATGTTGATAGAAATACTGCTCATCACAGAAATTTTATTATTTTCTCTCTCTATTTTTCTGTGTTAGATTGAGGGCCAGGGTCATGGTGCTGTGTTTGACTGTAAATTTTCAGTGGATGGGCAGCACTTTGCCTGCACAGACTCTCATGGTCATCTGCTCATCTTCGGATTTGGGTGCAGTCAGCCTTATGAAAAGGTATGTTTGTGTCTCAGATGTGTGGTATTCTAAACCTTTTGTGCTAGGGATGTAACGATTAACCGCGAGCCGGTTGAAAATCGATTTAAATATGTGACGATTCAAATCGGTTGAGATGCTAAACAAATCGCGATTCAGTTAGGGGTAGGAGTTTATATGAATGTATGTCTGAGGGGAACTTACTGTCTTTCGATGGTATTTTTTCTTTTCCTCTTGCCTCTGTATAATGCATATCAGGGCTCCAGACTCATTCTTCCCACTGGTCGCTCTTTTGCAACTAACTTTCTCAGCTGGTCGCACGAGCACATGATTTGGTCGCAATATTTTTTTTATTTTTTATTTTTGCCCTACAGCATGGGATTATTCAATGCATGCTGATGAACTTTTATCATAGTTTATAGTTATATGGAAACGAAAGTTGTTAACATTCAACACGTTCTTTATCATCAGTAGTATTATTTGTGATTTGAATTTTGTGAATGGGAGTTTCTCTTTTGCTGTGTTGCCGCGGGCTTCGGATGCTTTCACTTTCGAATTCACGATCTTGTCACGTTTCACAAGAAAAGATAATTGTCTGTTTTGCTT